>NC_135860.1:7111175-7408675 GCF_031162955.1 Sander vitreus
TTCACCTCCCTGGAGAAAACGCTACGGAGGAAAACTGAGATGAGAGATCAGTTTCTAGAATTCATGAAGAAAATATTTGACAACAGACATGCAGAAGTGGCTCCTCCACTAGAAGAGAATGAAGAGTGTTGGTACCTGCCTACTTTCAGAGTCTACCACCCGCGAAAGCCTGGAAGCATCCGCGTGGTGTTTGACTCCAGCGCAAAGTACTTCGGCACAAATGGTGTTCTTCTGTCAGGCCCAGACCTCAATAACTCACTCATTGGGGTGGTGATCCGCTTTCGGAAGGAACAGGTAGCAGTGATCATATGATGACATACAGCAGATGTTCCACTGCTTTCTTGTCCGCAGAGACCACAGGAACTACCTGAGGTTTTTGTGGTACAGAGACAATGACATGTCTAAGGACATCATCGACTACAGGATGAGGGTCCATGTATTCGGCAACAGTCCGTCACCATCCGTAGCCATCTACGGACTAAGGAGAGCCATCCATGAAGGTGTACACAAATATGGAGAAGACACGGTCCAGTTTGTTGAACATCATTTTTACGTAGATGATGGGCTCATCAGTGTGCCAACTGAAGCTGAAGCCATCAGTCTCCTACAGAGAACACAGGCCTCTCTCAGTGAATCAAACCTAAGGCTTCACAAGTTTGCCTCTAACAGTGGAGCCGTCCTTCAGGCCTTTGCACCAGAGGACAGCGCAGTTCACATTCACAGTCTCAGAGCACAAGAAACCTTTCACTCGCAGGGGAGTTCTGTCAACAGTGAATAGCGCCTTCGATCCTTTAGGCATGGTCACACCGGTGACTATTGAAGGCAAAAGTCTCTTGAGTGAACATGTGTCACCTCATGCGACTGGAATGCTCCTCTTCCAGAGCAAAAGCTGAAGCAATGGGAAGCATGCAGCGAGTCACTGCATGACTTAAGCAAGCTGCATATCCCACGTTCATACACAGCAACGTCACTTTCCAATGCTGTACACACACAGCTATGTGTGTTCTCCGACGCGTCCACAAAGGCCATTGGAGTTTAGGCTAAGCTGGCCCCACAGTCCGAACCTACCATTCCTTGGTTGGAATTGTGTGCCGCAGTATTAGCCGTGGAAGTCGCCAAACTCATCCAAGATGAACTGGACCTGAAGCTTGATGCGATCAAGTTCTATTGTGATAGCAAGGTCGTGCTTGGATATATTCACAATCAGACAAAACGCTTCTACGTCTACGTTCACAATCGAGTCCGATGAATTCGTCAGTCCACAAGACCTAACCAATGGTTCTACGTCAACACAGAGGACAACCCGGCTGACCACGCATCCAGGTCAGTTTGTGCGTCCCAACTGACAAAGACTATGTGGTTCACTGGACCAGCTTTTTTGCACAAACCAAATCCATCTGACAGATACAAGCCGGACGTTTGAACTTGTTAACCCAGAATCAGACATGGAAATACGACCTGAAGTCAGTAGTTTTCTTACTCAGACTCAAAACCGAGGCCTTACTGCCACGCGGTTACAGCGCTTTTCATGCATCAGCTCTCTCACCAGGGCTATTGCCCTACTCATCCATATAGCCAGCGCTTACAGACACAACAAGTCCAGTGAATGTAAAGGATGGCACCACTGCAACCTCCCACGCACTCCGGATGAGTTGTCTCAGGCGGGACACATCATTATCAGAGCCGCACAAGTTCTTGAAGGTGATCTGATTTGTGTTGGTGGAAGATTACAACATGCTTGCATTCCTGAGTACTCAGGAAAAAAACCCAATCATCTTGCCCAAGACCAGCCATGTTTCTTTGCTGTTGGTGCGACAGTATCATGAAGCGGTAAAGCATCAAGGCCGCCACCTCACCAAAGGGGCCCTGAGCGCAGCGGGCTTCTGGGTCATAGGTGGGAAACGACTTATTGCCTCTGTCTTGTACAACTGTGTAGTGTGCCGAAAGTTACACCGAAGAACAGAGGAACAACTCATGGCAGACTTACCTCCAGAACGCTTGCACACATGCCCACCTTTGTAGGAGTGGATGTGTTCGGACCATGGCAAATCGTCTCCAAACGTACACGAGGTGGACAGGCCCAAAGCAAAAGATGGGCGATGCTCTTCTGCTGCATGAGCTCCCGTGCCGTGCACATCGAGATCATCGACTCCCTAGACACGTCCAGTTGCATTAATGCATTGAGACGTTTCTTTGCCATACGGGGACCTGCGAAGCAGATAAGATCGGACTGTGGAACAAACTTTGTAGCCGCTGCAAAGGAACTGGGACTAAGCCAACAACAACCTGACATCACAGTGCAGAACTTTTTGAGTCAACAGGGGTACTCATGGGTGTTTAATCCCCCTCATGCGCCCCATATGGGAGGATCATGGGAACGTATGATAGGCCTATCAAGGCGGATCCTCGATCCAATGCAATCCTGCTCCGAGAGAACATCCAACTTACCCACGACGTCTTGTGCACACTCATGATGGAAGTGAAGTGATTGATTGAATCAATGCCAGACCTCTTGTTCCAGTCTCTACTGACCCAGAGTCACCGTTCATATTGTCTCCTGCAATGATACTTACCCAGAAGGTTGGAGTTACCCCACCGCACAGAGACTTCACAGATAAGGATCTTCTCAGCAGACAATGGAAACAAGTCTGCTGAGCCAGAATCTGCTGAGCCAGAATCTGCTGAGCCAGAATCTGTCAGCAAGAGCTTGCTCTTGCTGACAGATTCTGGCGTCGGTGGTGCCAGGAGTTCCTCCCGACTCTGCAAGCCCGCCGGAAATGGAGAGATGCCCAACAGGATCTCAAAGAAGGGGACATCGTGCTCCTGAAGGACAGTCAAGCTGCACGTAACGTGTGGCCTATGGCGAGGATCACAGCTGTCTTCCCTGGGAGAGACAGCAACGTGAGGAAGGTGGAGCTGGTCGGACCAAGGTTCTGCGAATGTGTTCTTGAGACCAGTGTCAGAAGTAGTTCTTCTTCTGCCCGAAGACTGAAGGTTCAGAGACATTTGATAGTTAATAGTGACCTTTAAGGTCAAACGGGGAGTGTTCTGCCCTTCAGGCATTTAAGTTAAATTTGTATGCATTTAATTGGCATACTTTCAGTTTCATGCAGACTCTTATTTTGACGTTCGTTTACTGAGCTAAAACAGGAAGTAGTTCATGCTGACTCTTATTTTGATGATTGTTTACTGAGCTAAAACCGGAAGTAGGAAATCACGTTAGAATTCACCACGTTAGAAACACATTAGAAACGACAGACTGGTTAAAAAATGCAGACGGTCATTGCGCCAGGGAAAATGCCTCCTGCCCGTTGACTCCCCAGCAGAAGCATCGCTTGTATGTATATAATCTTTGTTCTGACTAAGTTAACTTTTAAGCATATTGATTTCATGCTGTAAAAGTAATGATCATAAAGCTAGTTGGCTTAGCTAATTACCGTATTTTTGCTGTTTGTTTCCTAGTTTCACTCTCTCGTCTCTCATCACTCATCTCATGTGTATGGATTCAGCACAATGTGAAGAAAATAAATCTGCATACAAGGAATTCAGGACTTCTTCATGTTCATGAATAGAGAGAGTTTAGCTCACTGTTTAGTTGGAGTTGATACATCTCAGCGAGAACAGTACAAGAGCAATCATTTTATTTTTCACAACTGCCCTCCCCCCCTGCTTCCCTCTCTCCCTCCCTGTCTTTTAGAGCAGGAGATGGATGACCACTGGTGGAGAGGTTCAGGCAGCATGACCCATAGACCTATCCATTGCCAAGGGCGAGGAAATAGCCCAGATTAAAGAGCTTGTAAATAATGGCCTATAAACATCTGCCTGTTAGCCCAGCCAATCAATCTCAGTCTCCCATCTGGTCCTCTCTTTCTCTCGCACTCTCCCGCTTTTGATTTCCTCATTGCGAACGGTCCACAGGGCAAATGCATCATCAGACCAAAGTCAGTCATATTCCAACACAAACAAACACAGCGATTGACCCTCGGGTCGTGTACAGTTCAAATCCCCACCAGTCACTGAACCCATGACTCAACCAAAAGACAACAAAGGAAAGCATTAGCTTTGTTTTCTTTCCTTGGGCTTTCTTCCATTTATTAGAGCCTCGTGTATATTGCTTTGTTAGATTAGCATAAGGCAAACGTGAGTGCGTGTATGTATTTATGTACAACTACAGTCATGAATTTCCCTAATTATTTTTACATGATTACAGTTGTTTTACAGTCCACCCTCCTCTAAGTCGAACCTTAACTGGGGCTCTTATTAGCAGGGCTTCATCAGAACTCCTCCCTAATTAGTCATTAGGCATTGTTAATGTTGGACTCCCAACATCTGCTCCGAGGACTGGCCACTTGCACTCTCTCAGATCTCCTGTGAATAGACCCCTGGCTATTAACCACCTCAGTCATGGCCTGACTGCAGGTGGCAAATTAGACCAAACAAAGGGCCGATTGCAGGCAGACCAGGGCTGTGTTCTCGCCATCAAGCCTCATGTACGGTAAATGCTTTGGCTTTTATGTCACATCCGAGATTCAAACAGCTTCACTGATGATTGATGGCTCAGGCAAAGTTAAGGGATCACCAAAGTTCTTACCGAGGGGAACATTGAGAGATATTTCACTCTGAAACAAAGTAGTCGACCAACCTACATTTTTACCCGCTAGCATGGCAAGAAATGTTGCTTAACGGAGCTTTGAGTGCACATGTTTTTATTGTCTCAGAATCTTCATCCATAAAAATACAAAGCTGTAGATAAATGGTAAGTATGTGTGATGAAATTTACATACAAAGTAAAAATCTATCTATTTATCCTGTCTTCATGTGTATGCTCATACCTTATGCAGTTATGTGCTTACCTTGACAAAGCAGCTCCTTAGGTGTCTGACGGGAGTGGTTTGGAAGTAATTGTTATCTGCAACGCATGCGAAATTGAAAATGAGTGAAATGCAAGCTCAGAGAATCATAAAATAAAGTATTGATCCCATTGAACTTCGTAATTGTAAAACTAGCAATCTTGGCCTTTTTGTAATAGCTGAGCAGACCACTAACGTGTGACTTGGTGTTACAGTATGTCATGTAGACCAAGCATCAACTTGTTATTAGGTCTTTGAAAGAAACAACAACTTTGAATCAAGACCAAAGTCAGCCCCAGGTAAAAACAACACTTGGGGCTGTATTAGTGGTGATGTGTTGCTTTGAGTACTGGTGAAATCAGAAATATGATCCAGAAAGCCCACTTTAATGAACAGATCTGTGAATTTCAAGGCTTCTCATATGACAAAACACTGCACAGCGGTTTATAATACTATGAGACAGGATCTTACAACTCTGAAACATTATCATGGCGGCAATTATTTTATCTTTCGATGTGCCAATCACAAATTAAATTGTAGGAATATGATGTTCACATTACAGTAATCCAGCAGGAATGTGCACTTGCACGTTTTTCATTGGCCAATGCAGTGCCTTGCTGAATGACGTGTTGCTGCAGAAGTTGAGCCAGAGCACACAGACCCAAAGTCGGTCTGAACGGGGCCTGTGACCTGTGACTTGCACATTATACCGAATTTTAGTTGGCTACTTACCAAAAACAGCAATTTGACAAAAGAAATCTATAAAAAATGATTTTACTACAACTTAAAGTAACTTTCAAGCTTCTGCCAAAAAATAGTTAAACAGACAACAAACCAGAAACGTTTATAGCTATGATCTGGGCTACACTGTGGCTCTGACCAGCATTTAAACATATTGCATATTGAGTAAATAACACTGGTAAAAGGTATTAATTGGTGTCATTCACCAGATTACACTGAGTGTAGCCTACTATGGTAATGAGAGAATGCTCTCAATAGTGGGGGAAATATAAGAACTCCGTTCATGATTTTGAAACTCCAACAACACTGTTTGCACATCAAAAGTGGATCTAGAGTAAATATAAAAAACGCCGGCCTGTTTAGTGAAACATTTCATTCATGACTGGACTGAAATGATGAATTTTAGTTCCAAACAAAGTTTCACAAACACTCTTTTGCAACGTAGTGTGTTCAGAGATGGCAGTCAGTCATTCTACTCAGTGACATTCAATGTCACAATAGACCGCACACACAAGAAGACTTATAAGTTTGAATGAGAGGCAGGTGGGTAGATTTTCCAGGCAGGTGAGCTGAAACTAAAGCTTCCTGATCTCACATCACAGAGAGGGACACTGGCCTTCACTTCTTAAATGAGCCCTCTAACCTCACACTGTCAAAATGACTGATATATCATCTTAGCGCTGGATCTCACTCAAGGTAAGGTGTCCAATGATCGCACCTTATGTGTCTTGCTTTTATGCATCTCAAAATTGCACCACATTCTTCTCTAGATTGTTTAACTTTTTTAAAAGCCATCACATTTTTCATTCTGAAACCTTTTCCCACAAAATCACCATTTCCTCACTTCCCTTTTTAAGTCACCCATCAGCCTCAATTTATGAGCTGCCATTTTTGACCTAGTAAGTGACCCCACACCTTAAATACATTCCAATGGAGCCAATGCATTTATATGGTAGATAAATCATTGCTTACGGTACCAAATGCTGGTGGTGTGCAAGGTCAAAGTTGTGGAAGGGGATAAAAATGAAATCCCAGAGACAGTGGGTTGAGCTGAGTGCCTATGAGTTGGTGCTTACACACAATTTAAATAGAGATTTGAGACACCCGTTGTTAGTATGTAGTTATCTAAACCAGGTGCATATGGAGCAGGTCTTGATCAGTATCCTCTTACATGATTGACTATAGTATCTATCATTTGTCCATGAGCAGGGAAATATCTTGACTCAACAAATTTTAGTCAGTTGAAGAAATTTCTCCTGTCTTCTTCCAGTCTCCAGTGTTCAGTAATTAGAGCTACAGTCACACTAGTCTCGCTTTGCCAGACCATCCACACGCTGCGGAGCGGAGGAGAGTTTGGTTAGTCCTCAAAGCATTCCGGGATATGAGAAAAACATGCTCTGGTTTATTGGCATTTCTTTAAACCAATCACAATCATCATGGGCGGCGCTAAGCTCCGCATGGAGGAAACAGACATTGGCCAAAATACATGCATCCGGTGGAATTTCCTGCAGCACCGGAGCAATTCCGGAAGTGGAACGTCAAGGATATAGACTACAGTCGCACTAGTCTGGATCAACGAAAATTAATTTCCAGGATAAGCGCTGCCGGATGTACCGGCGATGTGTGTTACTGCTGTCTAACTCCGTTCTCTTTGGGAAACTAGCTAGCAAGCTACACCCTGAGTCGCACATAACTAACATGTTAATGAACCTAGCACTCTTAGGCCTGTTCATACTAAAGACAAATATAGCTGTACTCCTCATATTAGCAGCAGTAATGATACTTGTGCAAAACAGATACTTCCTTAATAAATTTGCTTGGCTGGACGGGAAGGGGAGATAAAACTGGTACTTTTGTGAGGACCAATATGAGTTTCAGACCTTGAGGTCTTTTGAACAAAAGTAGGAAATATTGGCCTGTCCTTGCTCTTTCAAAGAGTTGTTTGAGGGCTACAGCTTGTTGTTATGGTTCAAATTAAATTTTGTTTAAGGGTTGGGGTAAGGCACATAGTTATGATGGTAAAGGTTAAGGTTGTGGGCTAGTGAATGAATCATACTAAGAAGGGGGACTCACAAGTATAGTAATATCATATTAATAACGGGGACTCACAAATATAGTAACAGTAATGCATGTTTGAGTTTGTGCACATACGTGTGTGCTTTCATGCGTACTTGTCTGTGATTATACTTGGGAGAGGGAGGTTAATGCATTTGGGTACCACTGCACCAGGTAGCTATTTCTCATCTCTATGCACATCATTTTAAAATAAAATGTTTCAAATTACCTTTTCAAATGCTCAGAGTTGGAGTCATGAAGTCAACTTTCTATCTTCAAAGACCGTCAGTAGCTCAAGTAATTTACAATTAACAATTACTCATCATTTCCATCTTCCACATAACGACAAAAATGTAAAAACACACCAGAACTTCACATACTGTGCAAGTGGACACCCCATAGCATTTAAACATGTGAGATCTGAACTGCAAGGTATGCTTTATTGTTAACTTCTCTACATATCCACAGATCAAAAAACACAACGCTGAATCAAATGAAATGTGCAGCCACCTCATCTAATTCTTCATGGGTGGCAGTTTTAAAGGAGATCACCAGGGGATGCTAATTTGATTTGTCTGACCAATCGCCCAATAGGGCGGCTTATCCATAACCTCTGAAACTGTGAGTTTTCCAGTTGGTTGATCAGGGCAAGAACCTTCACTTGACCCCCAGCCTCAGCCTGTATGGTAATGTCATTTACCAGGGGGAGGGGCACAGATAAGAGGAAAAGATGTTGAGTGGTGCGATGCAGCATGAGCTCAAGGCCAGTAGCCTCTCAGCATCTTATCATGTCAAAAATATAACTTATGTCCATGAAAAAGCTATCAAACAGAAATCTGATGAAAACATTTTTACTGTATATAATTTCAAAAATATATGTGCATCAGTAAAAACAAACAAACCACTTAAATCGGTGGAAACGTTTTATTTCTCCGATGCACTGCTTTTATTGCCCCTGGCGCTCCCTCTCTTCAGTCACTCTCTACCTCCCTCGACCACATAATGGTACTGCGCACGCGGGTGCTCGTTGAGCCTCTGTCTAAAGCCGACCAATTGACAGTTTGTGAAAATACAACAGAAACACTACACAGACACACACACAGATGAATGGTGAAGGAAGATTAATTCAACGTAGTGAGTGATGAGTGCTATGTAAAAAATAGTTGTCATTATTTGGGGGTGCTTAGGCTTTAGCCCCCCTAAAATAGGCCTAACAACTTGATAATCCCATGCCAGGTATCGACAATGATATTAGGTAGACAGTAAAGGGAATATCCTGCTCATACTCCAAAGCCCTGTGAAAGCATGCAGGGATTTGCATGGAAGTGCTGCGATCAGAGCACTGGAGCTCAATTAGCTACTGTTGTGGGTGTGGGGGGGACGGGGGGAATGAGCAGAGGTCCAAATCCTCTCTTGCAGGCCCAGCTGGGGGGATTAAGAATGGTTCCTGTCCCATGGCTGACCTCTTCAAAGCCTGCGCAGATGTCCTGATCCCCCTCCAAACACCCACCGATCACCAACACACAATCAAATACCCCCTCTCCTCGAACCCTCTCTTGACCCCATAACCAAAACAAAGCACTCAGGTGACATTTCTTATCACAAGAGCACTCACCCGCTCTTTGATTTGGTATCTCTGGTATCTCCTCTCCTCTGCAGTACATATTTCTTTCTCTTTCTTGGTTCCCTCTGTCTTTTCTCTGGTGCTGAGAGGGTTCCCTCCCAGTATCGGCTGTTGTTTGACACAGAGCATGGTCAGATTTCTGAATGACCTTAGCATGGAAATTAGCCTGTCACGCTCAATACTCTTCCGCCCTTTGGTTGCAGTGGGTTTTCAAATAGGAAGCCAAGGTCAAGAGGTACCGGCAACGACACTGAGCGTGAGATTTTGAATGATGCATCTAAATCAAAATAGGAAATAAACACTTTATATGGATATTGCTAAGAGGTCCTCTGAGGTCGGTGGTGGTCCTTTAAGGTTTTGACCCTTTCTGGGGGCTATAAGTCATGTCTTGATCAAAGTAATGGCCACCCAATTGGAGCTTCATTTAAGGCTAAAAGGGGCACGGTGGACAATGAATGGATTAAATCACTCATAATCCAAGATTACTTTCAATCAGTAAATACCCTCATATGTCTTCTAAGAATAGCCCAAATGTTAGATTAGGTGATTAGATTATTATAATCTGTATTAGTGCCTTTTTTGGTTCGCTGAGGCTTTATGTTTTTCTAAGAAGATGAGATCTGTCGTAAGAGAAGTTTCCACATTAGAGATGACACAAAGTTGTTGATGAGCACTGTAAACCATTATTTAGGTTTCTAAAAAGTCAGTGTCTAAGATTTGTAGACGAATGCTTAGCTCTGTGATTCGTATGTCATGGCAATACATGAGAGGAACAAACTACTGGCAGCTTATACTACTGCCACTTAGGCCCAGCTCAGGCAAAAAGAGAAGCTGTCTTCAAACCATTTACTTTTTAGTTCGTTAGTCATTAAGTCTGTTTTAACAGTGAGAGTTAGCCTAACTTTTAGCACCTGTAGCATAGTTTGCTATGGATGTCTTTAGAGTAGTATATTTGTCAACGATAGATATCGTTAAGTCATATATCTCATTTCGAATTATTTAAAATAAAAAAAAATAAAAATAAAAAATATATATATATATATATATATATATATATATATATACAAAAGGTATAAAAAAAATAAATAAAATGTATAACAAAAAAAAACAAAAAAAAATTTCAACATAAGTCATATATCTCTGAATGTCTCTCTAAGAGCTGTTACACACCAACCAGACGGCCGACCGTTGGCAGAAAAGGCAGTCGGACTGATCAGTCGGGTCCCCGACGCCGATTTGAGCATACTCTCTGGGCAGCCATAGCAGCAGGCGGCGCTTCTCTGTATTGTTTCCCAGAAAATGAAAACCGGCAGCTGATAGGACGAACGCGTCACGTGGTTCTTTTTTCTCCGGAAATTCACAGCCAGACTGTCATGGCGGCTTGTTCAGAATACAATCTCATATTGTACTAAAGTAGTTCACCGAAACGTGTTTCTGAAAACATTTTAAGCGAGAAATAGGCCATGCAGTTGCTGAATCTGTCTTCATTTCAGATCGACAAAGGTCAGTTTAAAAGATTTTCGTCAGATTTTGAGAGGCTCATCCGCTCGCCATTTCCGGTGAGTCCCGACTGCCCTGTCTCCGACTGAGCATGTCGGGTCGGCCAAAATAAAGGCCGACAGCTCCTCTGACGGACGACGGCACCGAACACACTCGAACAGACTCGAGTCACTGACCTCGCCAGACTGTCCGACGGCCGACAATTGGATTGGTGTGTCAGAGCCCTAAGACTGAGCAGATGGTGTCAGAAACACATGGAGCAGAATAAGTATGTTTTGTTTCTTGTGGTCATCAGAACAAAGTGCCAAGATGTAGATGATGTTTGTAGCCTATGTTTTGAGACTCTGTTCTTTAAACCATCTGCTCCAATATCAGCTCCACATCTCTCTTGCTCATCCTCCAATCTGTCCATTTTCAATTTCCACTGTCACTTCTACATTCATCGCCTCCGCCACTCCATCCCTGCGCTCTTCCTCATTCCTTCCATCTCTCCCTCTCCTCCCTCATTACCCCCCACCTCAGCGCAAGGCTGTCAGAGTTTTAGGGATCCGGTGAGCTGTGAAATCGCACAAATTGCTGTTGCTTTGCGTCTGGCCCGGCAACAGAGGGGGGAGATAGACAGAGAGACGGAGAAAGAGAGAGATTTTATGCTTCAACACTTCTGAACCTGAATCACCCCCCTCCCCTCCTTCGCTGCCCCTTCCTCCCCTTATTCACTCAGACATGGACAAGCACATGCACAGCTGCAAGACTGCATATCTACCCCCTACAACCCAAATACTTCCCCCCAGCACACACACACACACACACACACACACACACACACACACCTACCGCTGAACATGTGACCGCACCACCACCCTCGCGATAAAGACACCTCAACCACTTTGCTTCAGTGTGCGGGTCACTTCACAGAACAACTCGACAAGAGCCTGCAGCCCTCGAGAGGGATGAAACCCCTTCTCAACCTGAGGAAAGCTGTTTCAACCACCTCTACTAAAAAGAGCAAAGCCCCCCCCCCCACACACCACACACACCGTGCTCCCGGGAACACCCACTGAGATATGACAAAAATTGGCTAAAGGTCACAAGCATACATGTTGTTTTTGCACTATTTATAATAAATTATTTTTTCAGTTATATTGTTCTACAGTACCTAACAAGTAGGTGCCACACAGTGTGGATTATTGTATAACTTCTACTGGACAACTGTGTCCCTTAATATGTTATGATATTTCTAAAATTTTAAAGCAATGGAATTTTAAAAATGGTAGTCAATGTTCTTGCATATTTATTTATGTGTTTATTTTACATAAGACATATAATTAAGTTCACAGTACTGTGAAGTGCAGGGAAATCCCCCAACACCAACTGGACTTCTCAAGTAGTTTATGATATACATTTAATTTTATGTAAAAGACTTTACAGCAAAGACATGGGACTCATTAATAAAGAAAAATGAGTAGACAACACAAACTGAGACTAGGAGAAAGTAGTTTGACATTGTTTGCCAGTTGAAATGAATTTGAATGTGTGCTGCCTGCATTTAGAACTTTTCGTACTACTCACTAATGATAAGTCATGTGTTAGGTATCCTGTTATTGAAAGCACATTTTTTGCACTGCATTCAATATATCACAGTCACTGACAAAAGCACTGATGCACAGTGCAAATAAACAAACAAACAAAAATAGATAGATAGAGACTAGTAATTCTGCTCTACTACATGTATACAAACAGACATTGGGACACATGAGGCTGTCCAAACACATGGATGTTTTTGCTCTACATGAAGCAAAATCATCTATACTGCCCTCCAGTGGAGCAAGTCATCCACTGTTCCACACTGATATGCTCTGCAGTGCAGCCTCTCACAACTAAAGTTGAAACATCTGCATTTTATTCTGTATTTTTGAAATATTGCAAAGCACTTTTTGCATAGCCTACAGATGACATGTGATGATCCTGGAATTAAAAAAATATGATCTTATGGGGAATTATTACTGATATTTGTTTTTTGAATAACACTTGAGTAAGCTAGATTACTGGAGTAAAGAGGATATGGTATTGATTCACTAACTCTGTTCAGTATTTAGTGTCACTGAAATCCTTTAAACACTTAACATTTACAAAAAATATTTTACCAATTTGTTTTACTTTTTACGACATTTTGTACATGTACAGTGCACTGGCAGTTAACTAAAACATGTTAAGTGTTCTATTTCAAATCTGAAATTGTGATTTATAATTTGTATTATACAAGGAGAGAAGTCAAGCATGTTAGATGAGTAACAAGGATAGCACTGATGACTCAAAGGCATTTGTCAACCCCAGTAAAAATAACTTTCAGCAATAAAAAAAATAGTTGTAGTCGTAAAAGATATAGGGCTACCTTATAATGGCAAACAACTAACTCTTTTCAAGGTCAAAAGGCTATGGCCTACTATTGTAGATAATGTGTAGTAATTTATGAGTGGGTATTATTCATCATACAGAGAAATGCATTATCACATTCTCCAGTGGCTTCTCAGGTTGGCTTTATGTCTTGCAAAGGGATCGTGGCTACTTCTTATTTCCATTATAAAATAAAAGGAAGGAAAATAATAAAAATAAGTATTCAAATTATTTTCTGCTTTAAACGTAAAAGTCCTGCATTACATTTTAACTAAAGAGAAAGAGTTTGCCCTAAAATGCAACGTATCAAAAGTAAAATGACTCATTGTGAATAATGGTTAATTTCAAAGTGTTATTGTTATAGGCCATAATCACTCTGGACACATTTTTAATGCATTAAGTACAGATGCACCTTCAACAATATGTGTTTGTGTTGCATTGCGTTTTGGACTGCTTCTTCACACTCTAAATATACTGTAGGGGTTAATTTGTTTTTACCAGTGATAAAGGTTAACTTGTAACTACATCCTCTGTATGGGATCAGTTCCTGGATTGAACAACAACAGCTTCAGTCAGGAGAACGCTACTCCCTGTGTCATCGATTAAATTGTAAGTAATTTAATGATGTAGCAGGCCTGACCACTCCAAATATTGTGGAGGAATCTAAACTCACATTTTATATGCTTTTTGTATTATATCTGTCAATTTTCACTGCGTATTAAACGTAGGCCTATGATTAAGTTGCACTGTGATTACATCATACGTTGGCAGCGCTGTGGGTTTACAACGTCAAAAAACGTAGCTAGCTACACAAAGAAGTCGTCAAGCCAACGCCGTTAACAACGTTACTGCTGCGGCTGCCTGTAGCAGTTGAGGCTATGGTCCTTTCAGTTTTGATTTGTCTCTTGGTAATTAAAGCAAATTGCCAAAAATAGACATTTAAATGCTCACAAATATCCCGTTTGTTTGGACAAAAGGGCGCTACGTTATCAGTTAGCTACTGTACCTAGCAGTTAGCCAGTAACGGACTTTAAGCTAGCCAGCTGTCATTTGAAAATGAATGAGGGCTCAGTTGAGAACCTAACGTTAAAGTCGAAACGGTTAGCTACATTAACGTTACACAAGAGGAGGATGTTTTAAATAGAAATCAAATAGATTTTTTTTTTTATGGGTGATGCTAAATTGATAAAGGGGATGGTGCTGGCCAAAAGGGACAAGTTGGAGCGAACTCAAAATTAACTGATAAAGGGGGCTATCAGACCGCCGTGCGGTAACTCCCCGCGTCCAGCCATTTCAATGAGGGAAAGCGATTTTGACCACGGCGAATGAAGCGATTGCCGCTCACGTGAACGCGCACAAATGAATTTCTGTCGCCTAGAGTTCACCGCATAGATGGGCCATATGTACGTATTTATATCTATGAGTTCAACCTTGCTGAACTTCTCCCAAAACTTTTAAAAACGCTTTTGTTTTTGGGGAAACGCTCTTGCAGGTAGGCGGTTCAGTTGTCAGGGCGGGTGCGAAATTAGCATACTCTGTTGATCAGAGTCGCAACTGATTCAGATCATGAGAGACCACAATGTGAAAACGAAACGAGACGTCATAACGGAATTCCCCAGTGAGTACACGCTTGGATCATTTTGTGCTTCTACTGTACTGTATATCCCCGTTACATCATTAGAGTTCAACAATAATAATTTTGATGGCCACAGTAGTAATACTGATATTCTCCTTGGGGACTGTTTTTACTCCCCATAATTCCAGAAGATTCCCCCAAATTTAATCTAACGTTAACCACAGGATGCACCCTTTGAACAGCTTGAGCAGCTGTATTTTATTCCACCAAACAACGAATTTATCAGTTTTCACTGATGGTTGTATCACCCTTGAACCTTTTGAATAAAGTGAGTAATATAGAATCATTCACTGTTTGACATCCAGTTTTTACAGAAAGGCTGTTTGGCCTACTTCCCCCTCACATGAAGACATGGTTCTCTCTTTGTTCAGAAACATTATTTGTTCTCTCTCTGTTGAAACAGCAACGCCTCCACAAGTCTCTGCAGATCGAGTGCAAAGATAGCATTTCACATTCATTCAACGCTGTCAATTTATGTGGCGCATCTTCAGCAAGATACATCCACTATCCTCAGTGAACACAATAGTCTTACATGCCAGTAATGTCACCAGCCCTGTGGTAAAAGAGGAGTTACCTGCCAATGGGACACGTGTGAGAAGAGGTAACGTTAGCAGAATCTCAAGAACAAAAAGTAGATAATCACTCCCACAGCAAGATTTTCCCCTTGATTTCCAGAAGCTGTAACTCAGAATGTCCTAATTTGTAGCTAACAATGTGTCTGTCATCATGTATTGCCATAGTGCTTTGATATTGTTGTACGGGTGGTGAGGGCGCAGTGGATGTGACACATACCTTTGGTGTGGGAGAGCTGGGTTCGATTCCCCCTGCGTCACATCAACCATCTACATCAACCAATGTGTCCCTGAGCAAGACACTTAAACCATAGTTGCTCCAGAGGCATGCAACCTCAGACATATATAGCAATTGTAAGTCACTTTGGATAAAAGCGTGAGATAAATGACATGTAATATTGAGTTCCTTCTGCATTTGACAACTTACACAAAGATGTAACTTTTTGAAAAAGTGTGACATTGTGGTTTCATTATACTGCACTCAGTCTGGGTAACGCCTGTATATATAGAGCTTTTACCAAAGCCCACCAAAGAGATGCAAGGCAAAAGATCTAATGCTGGAGGTTTTTAACATTTCAATCAATAGAAAATTGAGGAAAATGTCAGCAATAAAATAGCTTAAATAGGATCTCTAATCAGACCTTCTATATGTTTAATAATAAATATATTAATATAACATACATAGTCACGAGCATTAAAATGGGCAGATGTGTCAAGTCAAGTGGGTTTTATTGTCATTTCAACCATATACACTGTATATAGTGAAACTAAACGTTTCACCATGGATCAAGTGGTGTGACACATTTAAAATATATAAAAACGACATTATATAAAAACGACATTCGAGACTACATTTAGTAGTGCACACACATTATAGACTATACATAAAGTGCAATTACTACTTAAAGTAGAGCATTTTAGACAGACAAGGGACAGGACAGACATCAAAAGACAGGGCATAAGTAGACTTTAACAGAGCACTGATTGTTATAAGTGAGGTGAAGGTAGAATATATAGAATTTAGCAGCAGAAAAAAAAGTGCAGGAGTGCATTTCAGTTCAACGTGAAAAATTTGCATTATGTTTTGTTGTTCAACAGTGTGACAGTTGCACATAATGTGGGTGGTACTGCATCCATCTAAGTAGTAATGAAAATGACCTGGTTCGAAATGACGAGCAATAGAGATGCTCCCTCTGATAGAGATATACTACACATTATGGTCTTAAACTTCAGTTACAGTTAGAAACACAATAGATTTAAGAACAGGTGACAGACACAAAAACTGTGTTCCAGTTTGCATAACAGCAAAAGCGTGCTCCAAAAGGTGGTGTTGTATTCTCAAAACTCTTCATACAATCATCAAAATTACATACTGGTGTCTCATGAGAAACTGCTGTAACAAAAACCTCCTCACTCAAGACAGAAAAAAACATACAACTTTCTTTTTCACACACAGGTCACAAGTTTACATCAAGCAAAACTGAAAACAAAACAAGAACATATTTTAGGCACATGTGTACTTTTCCACATCTCATCTGTCATTTACATTATACCATAGACTTTCATCCACATCACACCACACGTAAGAGACACCCACCTCATTTTCCACATTCCTACATCACAGCTGGATTTTCTGGTCCTTTGGCTTAGCATTTATTTATTTATTTTTTTTACACATTTAAGGTAACCAATGTGGTCTGTTTCTTTACATGTGACTACAATACTGATTATGGCTATAAAGAATGAGCCAACACAACAGTAACCAATTTCTCCTCTTTGGGAACACGGTCTAAGAATATTGTAAGCAGAAGACTGTAATGTGAAATCTGCTCATGTGTTAAATGTTATGCATTCTACTCCATGTGGTAAGTGTGTTAAATAACTGTGCAGAAGTGAACAGTAAACTGCATCAGTTAAAGTTAAACCTAATTTACAATGACCTCTAGTGGCAGTGAAGTGTTTGTACAACATTTAGACCATTGGCACATGCTCTAGGCTCATTTTGGGCATTAACCTTCTATGGAAACAACAATTGGTTTTAGACCACCGGACTTGACTTTAGGCTCTAACCTGCACCTATGCTACTGTATAATGACAGAGCAGCAGCAGACAGATACAACCCTATCAGCACCTTACAAGGCAATGCAATACAAAAGCATGGCATTAAGTTATACTTTATTAATTCCGATGGGAGAATGTATCCTCTTCATTTGACCCATCCTAACCAGCAGACACAATGAAGAAAATAAAACCTCTGGAAACAAATAACTAAAGTCTCGACCTCATGGTGATATCATCAAATGTGTTGTCCAAGACTTACTGTATGTCCAAAACCCCAAACTATGTAATTTAATATAATGTAAGATAAGAAAAGCAGCCAGTTCTTCATTTGAGAAGCTGGAGTTGTCAAATGTTTGGCATTTTTGCTTGATTGAAATAAATGATAAAATATAGTTGCAGATTAATTTCCTGTTGATCAATTAATCGATTAGTGGACTCTACACCTGCACCTGCAGATCAACCAGAGTTTTAAGGCCATTGTCTTGCCACAAAGCAATTGCAAGAAAAGCTTTACAAAATACAGTATTTAGTGTTCAGCTTGTGCTTTTGTTGCGTGCCACTAACCTGGCTCAAAGCACTACAGGTGCTAAGCTTTGGCATGGCATTTGGCTTTGACTAATACTGTTACTGATGACATTAAGTGAGAGGTGTCTGCACACCTACTGGGTGATTTGAATACCACAAAGGCCCACCCATTGTACAAAACAAAAAACTGTCATTGAGTTATAATATAGTTTAGAAGGAACGTTATATAGGCTGCACGTAAATCCTGATTCTTATGCTTCAACTCCTGGAGAAAGTGTACATATAGCTCAACATGCTCGGAGTTAATAACATTAAGAGCTAATTTAATTGATAAAAGTGAGCTCTGAGGGGCTCCACTGCAGGGTTATGACTCATTTAGCTTCAAACATTCATAATTGAGTGGAAACTACTAAAACACCCTGAGAAACTGTTATTGTAGACACGTAGGTGTCTAAAAAGGGTCTTTTGAAAGGCATCATAAGCCATCTCTAGTGTTACTGTTTCGAATCATCTCAGTACTGAAACATATATGTATTAGTCGTGTTGTGAGTAAATGTTGAAAATGATTGGGGCAAGTAGGTGCGTTGAAATAATACATTTTGTGACAGTTTCGTTAGAATACAAACTATTTGGGCAAGAAGAATACAGTATATCTGTATATTTCTGTCATTTTCTTCAACCGAAAATTGATTTTGTCGCTTGTTCTTTTTTTTAAAAATTCTTATTTTATTTGTCTTCCTTTATTTAGGTGACACAAATATGACACAATTATTTTGTAGAAAATAGTTTTAGTTTCCTGTTGACTTTTTTTGTTCTCTGGTTAAGTATTGCATATTCATAGCAGCAGTGTGGATGTGGTGGGAAGGCACCACACAGACACCGCTTAGAAGGTCTGAAACCACATCCTTAGTCACGCCACTGATGATGATGATGATGATGATGCCTTCGCAGTGACAAACCGGAACATTGTTCCACTGAGCGTTCTCACACAGACGTCAGTGCATTAGTGACTTTGTTGGCTTGTCGACTGATTAAGTGGCAGCATTTAAATAAAATAAAAAAGGTAAGATGGTTAATTCTTTAAATGTATTAAACGTGCGATCAAAATATATCTTTTATGACTGTGTATAATTATTGGTGTTCATGCTAATGATGGTGTTCATGGTCGATAGCTTTTTTGAGCCTTTGTGTTTTTAACAATTTAGCAGCAAATCCCAGAGGAAGGCTCAATCTTTTTTTAATTTCTTTTAGACTTGAATACTACTTTCTTTTAACTACAAAAGAAACTTATAACGAGTATGTCTTGATTTAGTTTCAGCTGCTGTGGTTCCTTTTGTCTCACCTGCGGCTGATAACTGGGTTGTTCCCATGGCTCTCAGACCTGTGTTCTTAATGTTGCTGTGGTACCTCACTTTGTCTGTTCATAGAGGTAAGTTGGTTTATCTAATCAGTATCTTTGTTCTTGTATTGATAGGAATTTCTAAAGGTACTTACCCACATTAATGTACTCCACTTAAGATGAACTTAGTATTTGACTCTTATATGTTGTTGTGTGTTTATCTTGATGCTGCGGCCAAGTTTTCCTTGAAAACAAGTTTCTTAACTTCAGTGAGATTTGCCTGTGTAAACAAATCATTTAATGGGTTAGACGTTTGTAGGCCATCATTGTTGAATATAATAAGTGCAGTTAGAATTGACCGCACTTTTCTTTTGCGCTGCAGTCACGTCTTTGTGCAATGTCACCTGCTCGACGGACTACGAGACTTTACTGAACTGTTCCTGCTCAGGCTCTCTACTGACCTATTCATATTCGGTCGAAGTCATATGCAGGTATAAACTGTCTGTTGTGTAGCTGTTAAAATATATATATATATATATATATATATATATATATATATATATATATATATATATATATATATGCTTTATGTTGGTGCATCATACTGTTTGTGGCTTCATCTTAGCACAACTAGCTTTTATTCAAATGGAATTCTGGGACCTAGCTATTGATTTTGCCCTTTGAATTACAGGATCTCCAAGTTGGGTCATTTTGAATATTGTGCTCTTATTATAATATTAGTAACACAAGATCTTGTGTCGTCAGTTGTTATTGGCTTATGGGCAACTTTTAAAAAAATGAGTTGATTTGATAAAATGGAAAAATTGCAAGGTGCCAAATAGATTTTTGACCCCCAGGGTGGTCTTTATTGCACCTTCCTCAGAGCTTTGCCCATCAGAAATTGTCATCAGAATGTTTTCAATAATAACGTCCTTCACTGATGTCATAATATGAAATTGATCTCATGTTTTATTGTCATTGGTGTAAGGAGTAGAGCCCAACTGATATTGATGTTTGAGAGTTCAAATGTTCAATAACTATGGGCTACATTACATGCTGTTAATTGATTATTTTAAACATAAAAGTATGACATTTTTAGAAAAAGGATCCCTTTAATTTGGTTATTTAAGGCTTGCGATCTTACAGTTGAAAACTGAACTCATAAGGGCTGCATACTGTACATGGAGAGGGACTTGTGCTGTTAAGTGAAACACACTAATAAGAAGCATGACCATGAGATATGTAATGTTTTGTCTATGAACAGGTAGACAGGTTAACAATGCTAGGCTTTGCTTTCGCTCTCCGGTGTATTTTTGCTCTAAAGAGACATTTATGAATTGGAGCTTATCATATACCTGTACTGCATCAGTCCAGTTGTTAAAAAATCACGTGGAAACTACAACCTTTGGTGCTGAGACGTCGACTGATGTCACAGGGCATAACAATAATTATAACAAACTGTTTCTCTGTCATAGGGATGAAGAACTTGAGGTTAATGGCAGCTGTGAAGTCAAACCACCTCAATCCTGGTGCATAATGTATCCGGAAAAGCTTGATGAAGTTGCAGGCGTTGAAACCATATGCACTGCGACAGTCAGTCAAGTATTGATGAATACCAGTGAAACATCCAGCTGGTCACTGTGTGATGTGGGTAAGTTAAACTGAGAATAACTGCGTGATTTGACATTCTAGTGTTAGCATAACACAGAAACAAAAAAGAGGTCACAGATGACAGCAGATAGATCGCATATGACGTTTAGTGGCATTAAAATATGTGTGTGAAAATGGTTTGTAAGAAGTTAAATGTTAATTTATCTTAATTCCAGCATTAGGATTATTTTACATATGATAGACGTGTAAAACATGTTCCCTCTGGTTAAATACAGCCATCACATTACTGTAACTTAAACCATTTTCTGTTTTGTTTGAAAGTTCAGAGATGACAAGAATGATACTGGCAACTTTCCTTGTCTTTTTGGCAGCAAACCCCCTCCCACCTGCTTTACCCTCCAGATAAAGACTAGAGCTAAAAATAATGTTCAACTGCCACTCTTGGTGTAGAGCACACACACATTTTCAATTTCATAATATTACCCATGACCCCTTGGGGCTTAACTTTCACAGTGAAGCCTCTGCCTCCTGTCGATGTTAAGGTGACAAACACTGACGAATTCTACAACATCACTTGGGACCACACCAACAAAAAAGACTGTCTCACATACGGAGTGCGCGTAAGAGAAAGCAAAGACTTGTCAAAGGTATTATGTAAGCAAAAACACCTAAAACAAAAACAAGCAGTTTTTGCAGTATATTATTGTCGATAGTCTCTGCTGAGGACTCCCATCCAAATCCGTTTTTATTCCTTTCTTACAGGCTCCAGCTCTTTCCCATTCAGTGACAGTAAGGTACTTTATGATAGACCATAGGAACCTCCAACCACATGTCAACTATACTGTGGATGTTCAGGCCAAATTGTGCCCTAAGAATCTCTATGTTGGTCCATGGAGCGAGTGGAGTTCCACTGCAGGATGGAGGACTAGAGGAACTTCTGCTGAGATTGAAGGTAAAAGAGCATGGACCTTCCAGCCTGGAGCCATGGTCTAGTTGACTTTTGTCACATGCTAAATCAGACTGTTGACGCCAGTCACTGGTGCTATTCTGTTGCGTTTTCATGCTTCAAACCATCATACAAGTGTGTGTTTCTGCATTGATCCTTCATATAGAGAAGATACAGGAAGTGTGAAGTTTATCATATCATTTATTTCAGTACATATTTCATACCCTGTCTCTCCTGTACAGGAATGAATGGCTGGTGGTGGTACATCTCCCTGTCCGTCGTTCTTGTTCTTGTTCTCCTGATGCTGGGTTATTCACAAAAACCGTGAGTATTGGAAACACTGGAGTTACTGTCTTTTTCTCCAAGTATGATACTTTGTTTTTTTGTAAAGCATGTGTAGACCCCAGTGAGATTTGAGCCTTAACCATTGAACCTTGATCCTGTTGGTGCTGAGTTACCTGCAGAACTGTTCTCTTGATTAACAATTCTCAATGGTCCACCTTTTCATATTTCCCAAAATAAAGTTTGCCACTTGATAACGTTTACCATGAAATCTAAAAAGGGAAATGTTTTTAAACTGGTGGTCCTCAATGTTTAGTGATTAATACTGGCTTTTGGAGAAGCTTGCAGAAATGAAAATATATTTAGACTGAACCAACTAGTATCATAATAGAAAGAAAATGTGCAAATCATATTAAAGGTACATTTATTTTGAATTTACACATAACAGAATCTGCATTCATTGCACACAAGAAATATTAGCAAAGTGAAACAAATGAAGTCTTAAGGTCAGCAACACTTTGTCTTCCAGTAAATGATTAGCAAAGCTTTATACTGCTTCACTCTACACTTTCCTGGCATCACCTCCCACATATAGGGAAACCACTGCAGCACTGTACGTGCAGCGACACATTGCACTGAAATGGCTAGCAGACATAGGAAGTCATGCAGAACATCAGTGTCTGAGAACTGAGAGCACCTCACTTATTAAGGGCACACAGTGACAAGAGAAAAACACAAGCTTAGAAAAGTAAATTAAATTAGCACTTCCACTATTTTCTCTATGTTTCTAACCAGTTTAGAGGATGATACAGGATGATATCTTCTGTGAGCCACTTTGGTTTTGGTTCAGTGCATGACTACGCTTGCAAAAGTTTCCAGTGAATCTCATTAGTAATATGCAGTCTGAATATGCTTCGCAGACATTTTGCAGAGCCACGCGCGCTGCATCCGGAGCTTAGCACTGCCTAAAGGGCTTTTCACATGGGGAGCGGGGTCACTGCGCTCCTCATGTGAATTAGTCTCACTTTGCCAGACCATCCTCCACACGCTGCGGAGTAGAAGTGTGAACCTTCACTGATCTCCCGATTCGATTACGATTATCATGTCTTCGATTCGATATCTCGATGCATCGCGATGCGTCAAATACATTTTTCAATTAAAGCCGTATAGGATATTTAATTCATAGCTTTTCAAGCTTCAAAAACAAAACATTCTGCAGTGCTCTAATACTAAATAAATTGGATACATAAAACTACAGCACTGAGCACATGGCACTTCCTGAATGTGCAAAACATAACAGAAAGGATGTTAGGCATACATTAAATTGTAAACATAAATAATTGTGTTTACAATTGCCTGCAAATTTGAATTTCCTGCGGCACTGGAGCAATCCCGGAAGTGGAACGTCAAGGATATAGACTACATGTGAATAGACAGGTGGACAACGCCCTGCGAGTAAACACCAGGCGATCAATGTGTGGTAACCATGGGGATACTGTGCACTACTGTATCCCTGCCGTACAACTGAATGAGATTAGCTGACTGTGGTATCATATTGCCTATCCCTAATCATAGGCCGATTTATAACAAATAGTGGTAACACTAGTCTTTCCTAATCACAGACTGTTATTCAGGGTTCATACGTTTTGAAAAAACCTGGAAAAGTTATGGAATTTAAAAAATGCAAATTCCAGGCCTGGAAAGGTTTTGGAAACATAAAAAGATCCAGAAAGTTTTGGAAAAGTCATGGATTTTTTTTTGTTAACACAGCATAATAATATGTGATTAATAAATGTATTTCACGTCGTCCTAACCTCAAGGTTCTATTCGGGGCGCGATATTACGAATCCCACTATGAACCACATAAATTGTCATTCATTGTATTGTTAAACCTCTGAGGGTAAACTTTAACACAGATTTTTATTCTTATTGTATAATGTCGACTGACATTTTCAGGAATACATAGTCATGGAAATTTGCCAAAAAGTCATGGAAAAGTATTGGTTAAAATGCGTTTGAACCCTGGTTATTGTTGATAGCTAAAGTTAGCTAAATTAGCATAGTCATAATTACAGACGGTACTCAATAAATCCAGTCTTGTGCCGATGCTCTGACAAGCCAAAGCCCCACTGTCTATGTCCTGATAACTGTTTGGAAAACAGTTTTATATTTTAGTGAACTCACAAACAGCAAGAATCAGTCACTTGTTCATTGATTTGCGCTGTGCGTCGCTTGCGTAGGGAAAAGTTCAAGACAATTTTTTTCTCTATTGCCATCTGGGAGGCGCTACAGAGCACTCTACGCCCGCACCAGTAGGCTAAGGAACAGTTTTTATCCACATGCAGTTGCACTGATGAACATACTCCACCTCCTCTACCCCCCACCACACCAACCTGTGTGGTAGTGTTAACACATTGGTCACTGCAAACTATTTTTATGGGTACAAGGGAAGTGCAACTTGCATATCATGTGTAACTATCTATTTATTTAACTTATTTTGTATTTTAGTCTTTTTTAGCTGTGGGCATCTCAGGTTTGTTCCAAACAATGTCTCGTTGTATCTGTGTACAATGACAAATAAAGTATCTATCTATCTATCTATCTATCTATCTATCTATCTATCTTGCAGCGGGTGCGCGTGTGACGAACATGAGCGCAACAGTTGAATTGCACCTGCTCGTCGCGTCACTGCAACAGTTGAATTATAGATGTCATGTTATTTTTTTCCCTTCTATTTCCATTCTTTTTCTGATATCATTTCCATTTCATATTTGTTTCAGGTGGTGGCAGAAAAAACTCCGGCGGATTATATACATCCCCAGGCCGGATGAGTTTTTCAAGCCCCTCGACCTCAACTATGGAGGGAACTTCAAGGTAAGAGAAAGCAAAACAAACGTTGGGCTTTGTGTGTAATTTCCAAATTACCCAGCAGGTGTTGCCCTAGAGGGGACTTTCAGCACATCTGGACCCTGCTTGATGGGACTTTCCCTTCACTTCACATTTAAGGGCCTTCATGATGTGAATGACTCAGTGTGTAGGGGCTTTAAGAAGCCTTTCGTTTTTCATCTGTCTCACAGCCCGTGGGTAGATATTTGTGTATGACAGCCCAACCTGTTCCACCCCATAGGAAAATACCCTCAGCTAAAAACAGCCTGTTAATCACCTAATAGAGGCACAGGGTGAGAATGATGTGGTTAATATTTTTTATCGACTTACTGATGTTTTTATGATTATCTTTTTCATCAACTTTTTACATTTTCCCCTAATGTAAATTCTTCATCCTATCTTTTGACACCCAGGGATAGACTGATTGTTAATTTCACTTATTATTTCACTCTTACCTCACAAAAGAAATCTGAAACAGGCTCAGGTTTTTTTTCTTCACTTTATTAAGCCCTGTGACTGAGCATCTGCTTGGCGTAAGTGTCCATTTACTGCTAAACAGCTGTTTAGCAGTTGAAACCCAGAAAAATAGATCACGTTTTCTAGGTTTCAAACATACTAAAAAGACTTTTCAGCAACTTCAGCCATATATTTGAGTGTTGCCGTCTTATACAGTGAGTCACAATAATATCAGTATCATCAGGGGTGTACTGTAGATGTTGTCTGGTATCCTATTTAACTTAATTGTAAGATTTTTAGGGTAATCTTTTCCTGGTCTTAAATGCCTTAAAGGTGAATTTTGGTATACAAGGACACAAGAACAATGAATGCCTCACCTGTTTTGTCATCAAGTCCCTATTACTGTATATATGATTGCTCTTATAGTTTTGTTGTTTTTAAATACTGTATCTGTTAAAAACACCAATAGTCACCATTACACTATCATCACATTGTCTTTTTTGAAGTATTCTGTCAAAAATATTGGGACATTTGATCATGCAACTATTGCTCCTGAACAGACAGTTACTTGTGAGTGAACCACATCAAGCTCAACCGTCCCCCATAGCTTGAGATCTGCGTGCAGTTGTTTGTCAACAGAGTGCGCTACTGCTGCAAATAACAAAGAGATCATACTTTGAGAGAGGAAGTACTAGAAAGAAAGTGACATAGTTCCTTATTTAGCACTGATTTCCTGTACTTGTTTTTATTATGCTACATGCTGAACTGGGCTAAATGAGGAACATTTTATGCTACGCGATTATATTCAAAATACTTTGTCCCTCAAGTGGCAAGGAAAGCTTGTTTACAACCATAAAAGGACACAGAAATACAATTCGATGAACAGTTTATTCAAAATATGATGAGATAATGTAAGGGTAAACTGACTATCTCTTTTACCTTGGCTGTTAACAAATCTCACGGCTTCTGAAAGGAAATTAAACTTGCTTGTTTTAAATATATATATATATATATATATATATGCAAGCAATATAAAACAAATGCAGAAGCAGACGACATTAGTTTATAGAAGACATAGAGCACATGAGTAGGATTATTGATACAGTATGTGTATGCCTTTTTGAGGACTTCAGTGGATTTAGGACCAATTTGGTAAGTTTGTTAGTTTACAAATGACATCTTGTAAAAATCAATGTTCCAGTTTGACTGCATTATCTTACTCTTGTGGTGCAGACTGCTTACGCTTTCTCAGCCAGTCAGAGATGATGCATTGATGCTGTGAGCGCTGTACCTCAGGATGTGGTAGCATTTGCAAAAAACAAACCTATTCATGCTTATCTGGCCTTATCACCTTGCTGAATGGAGACTATATGTGGCTGCAGAAGGTTTACATTACAGCATGTACTGGATGTGTTGCTGCCATGGAAATCACAAATATAACTTATTTGAGCACAAAACAAAATAATGAATTCCTTTTATTACAGACTGCATACCTACATACTTGTAGTCTGTCCATGGACTGCTGAACTACTCCTGCCTACTACTACTACTGCCTAAAATAGCAGTATTTTCAATCCAAAGTTAGAATGTGTGTCATGTTATGTCTGTATGGAGCTAACTATTAGTTGTGTAAGGACTTTTACAATAGCTTAATGTTCAGATGTATCCTGCTGAACACTGGGAAATTCCCTATTAATATGTTTATGTACTTGCCCGGGTTTCTCACACTTCAAAGCAGTATTAGTGTTTAAAAACGTATGGTAACACTTTACTTGAAGGTATCAACATAATCGTGACATGACACTGTCATAACTATGACATGACACTGTTATGAACGTGTTATAAACAAGCCATAAACGTTTATGACTTCTGTCATTAAGTGTCATTCGGTTTTTGTCATGACAAGTTGACATTCTTTGGGTTGTCTTGATTATGACAAATTGACATTAATCAAAGTGACATTACCAGAAGTTGTCTTAGTCATGACAAGTTGACATTAAGTTTGTTTGGGATGTCTTTGTAATGACAACTTGACATTAACCAGGATGACATTACCAGAAGATGTATTTGTCATGACAACTTGACATTGCATTTCTTTGGAGTGTCTTTATTAAGACAACTTGACATTAAACAGGATGACATTAGGTCAAGTTGTCATGACAAAGACATCCCATGGTAATGTCATCCTGGTTAATATCAAGTTGTCATTACAAAGACATCCCAAACAAACTTAATGTCAACTTGTCATGACCAAGACAACTTCTGGTAATGTCACTTTGATTAATGTCAAGTTGTCATAATCAAGACAACCCAAACAATGTCAACTTGTCATGACAAAAACCGAATGACACTTAATGACAGAAGTCATAAACGTTTCTGACTTGTTTATAACATTTATGACACGTTCATGACAGTGTCATGTCATAGTTATGACAGTGTCATGTCACGATTATGTTGATACCTAAAGTGTTACCAAACATACTAAAAAGAACATTAGATAAGGAGTAGGTTGATGAGGTGTATAATGTTTTTTTTAGAAAAAGCTATTTGTCATTGACACATCCATGTCTGTCATTTGCTTTCTTTCAGAGAGTTCGATGGTAAAACCAATTACCACTCTGCTGCTGCTTAGCTTAGCCTCACTTAGCTTACCTTAAATACTGGAAGCAGGGGGAAACACCTAGCCTTTCCAAAGGCTGAAAGAAACCGGCCTCCCAGCACCTCTAAAGCTCACTAATTAACACATTCTATCTGGCTGGTTTAATCCATACTGAAACCAAAGTGTAAAACAAAAGTTGTGGTTTTACTGTGAGTTGCATGCTAGAACTAATGCTTGATCAGCCCAAGAACCAGGCTAACAGTTCCTCCCTGTCTTTATGCCAAGCTAATGCTGGCTCCAGCTTCATATTTATAGCGGAGAGTGGTTTCAATCGTCTAATGGAACTCTATGCAAGAACACAAATAAGCAACTATTCCTTTAAACTTGTATTGATCAGTTTTACCATTTATTTAGGCCAATACTTCAATTATGTTCCATTTGCTCTGTTGCAGGAGTGGGTGAAGCCTGTATTCAGCGAGTACGATTACCTAAAGGTCAACTTACGTGCTGAGATGATAAGCAAGAAGCAGCATGACGTCCTTCAATGGAACGACGAGAAACAAAGCTACAGCAAGGACAACGAGATGAAACAAAGTGGTCATTTACTCCACATGCTGCAGCCTCACAGCAACTCACTGCTGTTCTTCCACGACGGTGGCAGTTCCCAGGGCACCGGTCACTCCACCGGACACGTCTCCATCCATACTGTGACTCTGTCTGGAGAAGAAGAGTTTGAGGAGGAAGTTGTGTCACAGAGCTCTGCACACACCCTCAGAAGTTACCAAGATGGAGAAAGCTTTGGTTCATATGAAGAAGACAACAGAGAACACGCTGGCTATGACTTAGAGGAACCTCATAGGCAAAGTGGGATATTACCACAAAACCAAATATCGAATGACTTATCAATGGAAAATATAAACTTTCAGCCAAGTGCCCAGCTTTATGAACCAGAGAGGGTATCACTTGACTCGTTCGCTTTAAACGAGCAGTCAGAAGATGGCTACCCTCACGTAGACTTGGACACTATTGACAGTGGTTTTGGAGAGTGCAGCAGCCCTGGAGCCTCAGATTCAAACATAGCACAGCAGATGGACTCTAATTTATTTCATGAGCACACAAGCTCAAATTCTAACTACGTCAAACAGTGGATGATATGTAGCACTATTCAAGAAGACTGTAGCACCTCAGAGAACAAACTCAACAAAACATAGTGATTAGCGCTGCTGATTAGCTGCCACAATCACAGTTTGCAGTGCTGTGGGACACATATTTAACAAATGGACATTATTGTTGACATTTTAAGAAAATACACTTTTATTCGAAGTAAATTGGAAGTATCTGCTCAGCATATATTCCTGTAAATCTTGAAATGTTAGTTGTGCACTTTGTACTATGTAAATGTAAATAGTCTGGTTTCTTTGTTTTCAAAACCTTTATTGTGTTTTTTTTGCTTTTGAAAGACAGTTCAAAGAGGCAGATATTTTGTTGGCGAGAGAGACAGGAATGACTGATTATTGATCATTTAAAGACAGAAAAAAGAAATAGAATTACAATTCACAAATGGAATCTTTTTATGATTTGCGTAATTTGAATGGGAAATTTAATTAATCAAGTTATATTTTGCTTTTTAAAATATATCAATTTATACTCTCACAAAGCACTGAGAAAGTCACTCCAGACGCCATAGACATGCAACAAGGGATACAAATGTTGCGTATTGCTTTGATTTATACTGCTAAAGGATGTTTTTTTTTTGCCATGTGTTATTGTATTCAGCTTAATATTGTCATGGATATGCACGCTTCTTGCTTGTACTGTAGCACCAGCATGCATTCTGCCTTATCATTTTGTCTGATAACATATGCTGTCCTTGCACATGCATTTTCTGAATAACCGCTGTAACCATCTTTCCGTTTTTTTTTGCAATGTCAGTAAAATAGCAAACTTAGAAGAAATTATTATCACCTGTACACAAGAAAACAATTGAGAAACAAAAACTTTTACCTCTTTACCTTCAGTTATATAGAGAATGTTGGGAGTATATTTGTCTTTTTTTTTTTTTTTTTTACCAAATTGCTTGTTTCACATTTATATAGGTTACTGCGCATAAACAAAGTTCTGTGGGAGTGCAGTATTTTACCATTCTACTGGGAAAAACAAACACTGACAACAATACATATTTTTTGTGTTATACTTTTCTGGGCCCATGCTGGTTAATTTTGCTATTGTAGTGCAACTGTAGTTATGACATAACATCCTGATATTAAATTAATTCACAGTTCAGGTTTTTTCCTGGCTCAGAATGAGCCTTGGGCCCCAATTCCTCTATGCAGGAAAAACCCTGGAGTTTGAAGCTACTCATTCACCAGGTTCTGGTAAAGTTCATTAACTGAAAAATATCTAACTGTTAGAGGATTGTTCCCTACTCAAAGGGCAGCTAATGGTAGCTGTAGTGGGAAGGGGAAGCAGGTCTCATTTACTTTAACAAGTCCAGAGTTTCTGTGACAGCTAATGGTCTCACTGTGTTGATTGTTGTTTCAACCTGGACCCTTTTTCCCCATGCATTTGTGTTTAATTAGTCAAAATCCATGACGTTTCACTTCCAGGATTGCTCCGTCAGATTTCACTCTTTTCAGCCGGATGTCCGTTACCTTCCGTTTTGTTTGTGTTGGAATTTTAAACTCTGGTCTATTCATAAGGATTATGATTAACTGCTCCTCAGATCTCTACAGGGTTAACCAAGGGTGTTTCCAGGACTTGAGGAGGTTCAGGGCTTAGCCCGGACCTATTTAAATAAACTGAATGCAATGCAAAACAGCAACTGGCTTGCCCAGCTTTTTACAGTTTTTCTCAGTCGCTTTAGTACATTTCTCGAATCATCCTCGACACTGGCAAAACAGTATGTGCATTTCTCAAAACAATTCGTACAAATAGCAAAACACCATGGATTACCTACAAAAGCCAGTCTCTCGCTCAAAATCCTTAGTTCATCTCTCAAAAGTAAATATCTGTGTCAATGAACATGTCAGTGCCATCAGAATGACAAGTCCTTGTGTCATTGTGTACGGATAAGACAGTCAAATTGCTTAGTCATGTTGTCAATATAACGGTGTACTCTGGAGGGATGTTCTGATGTAAACTATGGCTAAAGTTTTGATGACAATTATTGTAAATTGTAGGTTACACCTTAGTGTATGTGGGAGTTTGATTGCAAGAGACTGGACAAGATTCACATAACGCTTTTACTGTTTGTACTGTAATTTGTTGACAGACCATGTCATTGCGATACAGAAAGGACAAGATAGCACTGCATAGCACAAAGAAAAAAAAAGAAAGAAATGTTAACATAGGACATCTCCTGTACAAACTGTACATGCAGTGCTGTAGGAATTACAGTGCAGTCTTCCTACACCTCCTGACTTTCATTGTAACATATATATATATATATACAGCCTGAGCGCATATATGTTACAATGAAAGTCAGGAGGTGTAGGAAGACTGCACTGTAATATATATATATATATATATATACTTGCCAGTTGATGGTTCATGAGATGCATGTTCGTTAGAGAAAGTCAAGATTCACCTGGGAGCACTTTACCAGTTCAGGACAGATTTAGAAAAAAATTCTAATGGAAATGTATAGAAATATGCTTGAGATATTATGACAAGTTGTTCAACCATTTTGCATGTAAAGACTTATGCTTTGAACTAATGCCTACATGTTGTGGGGGGTGAGACTATTCAACAGAGACCCATTATAATAACTTTTTGATCAACATGACATAAACAATTAATAATGTAGGAAACAGCAGAGAATTGTACATAATCATTTGCATGGATGTACCAAAGCATTTGCAACTTGTTCAAAGAAATGAGAAACGGCTACACATCTATAATTTACTCTTCCCTCCTCTTTTGCGTCTTTTGTTGAGGAAGTAACCTCCTTAAATGTGCACGTGACAATTATTCACCTCAATTATACATTAATTCATTTTAATGAATTAATAAAGCCCTGGACTGTAATATTTCAGATGTGTTTGCGCAAGATTTCTGCTCATGTTCAAAACTTTGTGCACATTCAAAATATAACTCATCCCATCTGTGTTCTCTGAGATTTGGAGGAGTCGTGGAGGAGTACTTAAACTTATGTTGTCCTTTTCTTTCACCTTATACTCAAAACGTATTATTTATACACAAGGTGTAAAGACACATTAGATTCATCCCCAAAACATGTAGGCTAAGCACTGTAATGCAAGGTTAATAGAGCTGAGTCCTTATAGTTGCAATTCCCAAGTTGAACCACTTCTCACACCACTTTAACTTGAATGTAGCCTAATGGTAGAGCGCTTCTTGGCTTCAGCTTGAAAAGTTGCGCTTTCAGCACAGTCTAATCACCGTTGCTTGCAGTCCCTGTGGCGACAACACGTCATGGGGTTTGCTTATGAGCTGCTGGATCATCGAGTCGGTAGCCTACCGCGGCGGCGGTCTTGTAGTCTCTCCTACCCGTGCTGAGCGGGCGAGGTCTCACTGTAGGATAGTCTTGATTTCTCACAGCGAGACACGCGATCAGGCAAACGGAGAGACCGACGGACGGACAGAGACACACACACACACACACACACACACACACAGCCACATATAGGCTACAATTACCACAGTTTTCCCAACTCATCCTGTCTCTTCCTATCGGAGAGAGAGAAAGAAGAAAGAGAGCAGCAGAGAGGGGAGGGGTCGCGTTGCACGTAAAAGTGCTCGTTTTGCCACTGACAGGCTCAGAATAATATTCTAAGTGTCTGACAACATTATGGAAAGGATTTCTAAGGCGGTCGACCTTTCTGTTAAAGATAGGGTGACCAGACGTCCCGGTGTGACCGGGACAGTCCCGATTTTGTATTGCGTGTCCCGAGTCCCGACAAAAGCCTGTCGGGATGCTAAAATGTCCCGGTTTACACCAGGAGCGGCGTCTGCCGATTTTGCCATCATCATAGCCAAATCAGTCTAATACATTGATGCCATCAACACAAAGTTTAGGAGCGCAATACTAATGATTTAGTTTGAAGTTCCTGTGCCGTGACGTTTTCAGTCTATGGTTCAGACTCAAACACACGGAGCTCTGAAGCAGACCTGTGCGTCGCTTAGTGTCCACTCTCGCTGTAAAATGCAGGGCAGCTTCAGGTTTATGGACGCGCTCAGCTGTGTTGCGTTTGTGCTCCGTGTATTTCTGTAGCAGTAGTTTCGGGTTTCCACCTCCGACGTAGAGCAGCGTACAGCCACTTCCCTAGCTAAACTATTTGTCTCATTCAGAGACCAGAGACCCAAACGGGGCTCTGAGTCTGTCAGGAGGTCTGAGATCTACCGTATCAGCAGAGCAATCACGTAATGCACTGCAGACTATGGTGCAGGTAGATTATTTTCTGAAATATAGTGACTTTATTCTTGTAATAGCCTATTATAACTTTATTTTTCTCAAAATATCAGGACTCCTCCAAATCACAGAGAACACATGTATTTTGAATGTGCACAAAGTTTTTATACAAATAGTAAAGTAAATATTACAGTCCAGGGGTTTATTAATACATTAAAATGAATGAATGTATCATTGAGGTGAATCATTGTCATATGCACATTTAAAGAGGTTACTTCCTCAACAAAAGACACAAAACAATTAGTTTAAAGTAAATGATGCATAGGCTACATGTGTGCTGACTCAGATATAATTAGAAAAGTCGATCCAAGGGAGAATAGTTGAATGCAACACAGAAAGCCTGAGACCCTTACTGCAATATATTCCATTATGTTTTTATGTTTGGATTGTAATCTATGTTTCTCTTTACTTGCAGCATACATTGATTCAGAAAAAGGTAGAAATAGGTGGATAAAAATGTATAGAAATTCACCACAATGCAGGAAATTAAGTGTTTAATGCTCAAATTTTCAATAAATCATTTTAATTATTTTGGTGTTATTGGAATAAATAACACTTCAAAAAATAACAACAGAAATTTCACACTAAACTGAAAAAGGCTGTTGCTGCAATTCTGTTAATTTACAGGAAAAACACTGTTATTATTAGATGAGGAGCCTACAATCAAAGTAATGAAGTTACTGTCTGGGTCTATGTCTGACCTGTGCTGGCACATGTTCACATTAAAAAGCGTGTGCGCGCGCAAGCACTACTGCTAAACTGTTAGCAGCATCAGACTTAAGCTAACGTTAGCTATCCATCAATAGTAACTGTCACAGCATCATTTACCATACTGACTGAGAATATTCACGTATCTTATGAGCCTCATATATCAGTGTGAAAGTCTCGATTAACTAGCTACACAACAGCTTTTTCGGCATTTTCCTGTTCCTCTCCTGATGTGACCGATAGGGAACCTTGATGCCGGTCTGGTCTAATAGCCTGGCGCCAAACCCCATCTATCAGGATCTTTTTTAGGACATGGCAAGAGGACAAATCGAAGACCAGGGTTTTTGGATGTATTGTTGGTGCAACAAACTACTCAGCAACTTTTCGGCATAGTTATTAATTGTTTAAAGTAAAAGTTTGGAGCAATTTACATTTCCTCTGTCGTTTACGATGTTGTCTTCTATGGGGAACGTGGGACTGTTTTCCCCAGAAAGGGGCATGGTGATGAGAGCTTCCCTCGGATGATTGCTGGCCTAACATAATAGACTGATGTGAACAAAAATCTTTGAAATTGGTCCAGTATTGAGCGAGAACGCAGTGACCAGTTGTCGCAAACCGCTGCAATGCAAAATGATTGTTTTTGCCACTGAAAGCTCAGATTGCTATTGAAGTGTCTGACAACATTATCGATCTCACGAGGTGACCTCTTGTCCGAAGACAGCGGTGTGGGGTGTGGAACATCAGTCGGGTGGAAGGCGTTCTGTGAATTTGTTGTTTAGAGTAGGTTACAGAAATTATAGGTTGTCAGCCTGGTTCTTCTTACGTTATGCAAACCAACGGTACAGTAAATTATCATTATAACTTTTATTTAATCAGAGTCAGAGTCTCATTGAGATGAAGATTTCTTTTACGAGAGACCTGAGTACAGAAGGAGAATAGAGAGAAGACACAGTCAGTCACACACAATCACATACAAACAGTATCAGTTACAGTTACAGACTTTTCTGCATAGGTCCAAAATTACAACTTCCAATTCATCCAATGGTATGAAACTGAAGTAATCCATTAATATGCATGTGCAAAGTAGTGAAATTCCCTTCCCTTTCCAAGTATTTACATAAGACAACTAGAGTTAAACAGGCCTGAGATCTGGGCTGGTAGTGGCCTTAAATTTAGGAAGAGGTGTGCAATACAGGGGCAGCTTTGAAGACATTTGTAAACTAAAATGATGGGCGCCTGCTTAGTTCACCTGGTAGAGCAGACGCCCAAATATAAATGTTTACTCCTTGACGCAGCGGCCAAGGGTTCGACTCCGACCTGCGGCCTTTTGCTGCATGTCATCCCCATGTATTAAATCTGGTGAAGATCGGATCAACCAAGTTAAGGCCTTCCAGGCATTAGGGGGCACTATGGAGCCCACTTACAGGTTTGGGCCAAATTGCTGGACAGTCTCGCAAAGCTCCCAGGTGTTCATGTGGGCACCAATTTTTGTGAGTTTTCGTATATATTGAGGCCGTCAAAAATTTGCCAAAGGGCTTAAACCAATTTGGGTCCCATAGGCCACGCCCACTTTGACTGTTTTTTTTTAATCACTACACGCAGTTCACAATACACGGTTAGTTAGCATAGTTAACACCACACACAGTGAAATTACGTGTCCTGTTTTTATTTCACGCATAGGCTACTATCTGCTGGAGTGTGTGAAGCTATGGGCTGAGCTCTGTTATCTCAGCGCAGTTTGTTTTGGAGAAGAGATGTCAGGCAAAGTGGAAGAGTGCGTGTCACGGAGGATAATAGCAATGCCAGTAAAATTGTTATAGCACTTTTTTTGAAAATAGTTTAATGAGCTTAAAATTTCACATTGCAACTGTTATTTTGAAAAGCTGGTTATTTATTAATTATTTAAATTTAATATTTAGTGTAATGTGTAGTACAGAGTCTGCACTACAGAGATGTATTAATTATATATTTAAATTTGATATTTAGTGTAGTGTGTAGTACAGAGTCTTTACTACAGACTCTTTTATTTCCTCTGTTTTCTTTGTAAATGTTGAGTTAGGTTTTTTTCCTGTCTGTGTTGTGAGTGTATGCAGGCAGATGACAAATTAAATGAAATACAAATGCTTCCATACAAAGCATAGGGGCTCACTGCATGGTTTGATGACTATGAAATATATGCAAGCGCATATACCAAAGACCAAGAAAAACTGTGACGTAAAGCGTTTGACTTCCTGTGATGCAACCAGTGATAAGTTAAACCTCAGGGCCATCTCTCATTCACTGTCTAAGACATCAACAGCACCAGGACAGCCCCTAGGTAATAGCACTTTTCCATTCACACACATGGCAACTGTGGATGTTCTTGTCTTTTTTAAATAATGTAAACTAATGAAATATTATTCAATTTGTGAATTTGTTATATTCATGTCACCAGTGTATATTACAGAAAGATACATTTCTGTGAATGTTGGTGTAGACTGGAATGATAATGTCTTGCATTACAGAGAGGCAGTAGATTTAATTCGACATTCAAGAATGAGAAGAAATGTTTTATTCATGTCCACAGTGTGATACCTACATCCATGGAGACATGAAGTGTTTGCCGTTCATGTTCGTGTGTTGGTGCTCCAGCATCCTACCAGTGACCAGCTGCATCAAAGGTACAGCTCACATCTTCTGAACTTCTTCTGTGGAAAATGCTTTAATAAGGCAACTTGTGGCATATCTCATCTCATCTCATCAGTATTCACATGATTAAATATTCTCCTTTGTATGATTAACTCTGCCCACATAACTTATTCCAGTCATTAACCACAGTAGGAGGGGGAATTATTAAACTATAGAAAGGTCAATTAGTAATTCATACCATCTCTTTGTCATCATTATCTGTCTGTCATTTGTGATTGACATTTTGATTATGCCGCTGGTGGAAAGTAACTAAGTACATTTACTCAAGTACTGTACCTTAATACTTCTTGCACCACTGGATTATTCTGTATTTGAGTAACTTATTATGTTGTGTTGTACACATGTATGTGATGTATGTGACAGCACGCAATTGTGTAACTTTAATACATTTTGCAATATCATAAATTGTGTCAAAATTTACATCACAATTATCTTTTCTTTCCACTTTCATCCTGTAGTTGATGGATACTCATGTGTGACTGCCTTTTGGAACACAATTACTTGTGTCTTGAACATCACTGGTAATCCCGTGGGACCGTCCAACACCACCTACAGCCTGAAATTCATTGACAAGTAATTGTTCTTCTCGCAGAATTTTATTGAATAAATGAAAATGTTACATTCTTCTTACAGAAATTAATGTTTGTGTTTGTGCCACACAATCACATGTTAATGTTTTGTTATTGTTTATTGAATTGTAGTGAAGAAAATGAAAGGATTTCCTGCCCACTTGTGGTGACGAATCACAGCTACAGCTGTGTCTGTAAGATCCGGAAAGACTTGCACATTTTTTCAAGTTATGATGAATATGACTTGAAACTTTGTTATGAATCTAGCTGTCATCCTTTAACAGAGCATTTTCAACCAACACAGAACAGTAAGTATGAATGAATTTAAATGAATAACTGATTGTATGTGTCTGAGTGACTTACATGTGTTGATGTTTGTGTTTCTTTGTCTGCATGATATTGTACCCATAGAATTACACAAAATGTCATGAAATTAGGATCAATATAAAGCACAGTATCTTCATTAATCAGTTGAGATACTGAACAAATGGGTTATGCTTTGATACTGTAAATGTGTGTGATCAGTTGAGCTGACACCTCCGCATCAAGCTGAGGTCCAAGAAACACCAAAGACTTTCAACATCACTTGGAAAAGTGGATATGAAGACCATCAGTACTTGGACGATTGCCTTGACTACGAACTCTTACTTCAAACATTTCAAAGCACTGAGAAGAAAGTAAGATCCATTGTTATAAATAGCCATACATTTAAATTAAAACTATGTTTTGCTATAATAAGATCAAACAATAATCGTTTGTTTAATTGTTTCAACTTTTCCTCAGATTCTTTGTTACAATTTACTCAAGAGTTATGCATCGATCCAAAGGTCAATACTTAAACCAAATACTATATATTGCATTAAAGTGAGATCTATACCTAATAGTGTTGACTATAAAGCAACTTGGAGTAAATGGAGTCCATTGACATGCTGGAAAAATGAAGCAGCAGAAGGTAAAGTGCCCCTTTTTCTTTTTGTATAAAGGCTTTGTGGCTCTGACAAATAATACATGTAAATGTACTGATATGTACATGTAAAGTCTGCTCTCTGCTGTCTTAAACTGTGTGTGAGGTCTTGTTGTCCCTGAATTGTGTGTCTCTGTGTCATCAAGAACAGTATTGTATGTAAGGGATAATGTAGAGAGAGGTTGTTATAGCGAATACAACCCCGTTGCTCTGCTAAGCATGGCAACGGTATGTTATACTTAGCAATGGTCTGTTATCAAGAAAATAACAGACTGCAGAATGCAATAGAATTCAACCAAGCCATGTAATAAATTGTGTGAACGACTTGAGACTTGAAACAAACCTTTTTTTTGTATCACCACATTCGTAGAATAATATGAGTAACTCATCCCCCACCTAAAAAATGTACCAGTAGTAGTCATCACTGTAGTATGACTTACTAATTCTGTATCATTTCATGAAACTTCTGCAGAACAAGATTATACATTAGTCATTTTGATCAAAACTTTGGGTCCAGTGTGTGTTGCTGTTGGAGTCTTGCTGTTTGTATTCTACAGTCCTGCTGCAAGGTAATTCATCGGTTCGCTGAAACGTTGGTGAAAGGGGAAATTTAAGATTTTCACAATCATTGTAAACTGCTCTTAATAATGGTTGCTTGCCTAAAAATGCAAATGATTTGTTTTGAATGAATTGATTGATCTGATCTGTCATGATTTGTATGACAGACTGAAGATAAAAACTCTGTCCCAGACACCATCGCCTGCCACTTTCTTCCAACCTCTATTTCAACAACACGAAGGCAATCTCCAGGTAAGGTGTTAATGCAATGTCCTCTTGTCCATTCTCTGTCTTGTTGTCTTATTTAAGGCCATCGGCGAAAAGACGCTGACGAGCGATCCCGGAACATGTTATTATGCATCCCACATAACTTCTAGGCAAGTCCCACCCTACGAAGCAGCCCGATTGGTTGGGGTTAGGCATTGACCTTGAGTGGTTAAGGTTAGGATAGCCGATAGGTCAGGGGATAGGACCTTGTATTAGTATATGAATGCTATTGAAGGGCGGGCCTTGCCTCAAAGTTGCGTGGGTTCCATAATAACGCGTCAATAATATATATGAGGCAAAAAACAACAGAGATTGCCAACTAGCATCCTGGTTACCAAAAGAGTTTGTGTAATAATCTGAGAGGAAATTATCATGCATGGTTAAAGAGTCTGTAGCATGCTACAGTGGAAATGAGTCATGCAACTTTATCACACCTAATGTATCTCAATGATTCTGAATTGCAGAAATGGCTTTCACCTCAACACCAATTTGTGCTCACATACAAAACTGAGGAGACCTTGACAACCGATCCCGTGATTGTTGTGCCGAAACCCATTAAAAAGGACCCAGAGGAGAACCAGGACTTCCACAACCCGCCAGTAACACAACTGGCATTCCATCAGTGTCAAGCCCCTTATGTTGGCTTACCCGGGATACACGAGGCCTCCCCGCCCTTAACTATGGTCTGTCCAGGGGACATGCCTTACACTCAGCTCCCTTGCTCTGTCTGGGGTGTTGGCATTAAAGAAGTAAAAGTTGTCTGCACTCCTCCTGAAGATTTCCTCAACATGAGCCGTGGGGACTCTGGCTGCAGCCGTGAGGACCTGACCCAAAGCCCAGAGTGCAGTTTACCGAACAATCCTATTGATGACAGTCCAGCACCATGTTTCTGTAGGGATTACTGCATTCTCAACAAAACCGCAGAAGGTTTTGCGCCTGTGTTAATTGGAGCAACCTAAATGTTCCATCTGATTCCCTGCAAGAGTGCAAGAGCTAAAATTAAGAAGTGATCCTGTCAGTTGGTTTGGAGAAAGCAACATTTATATTATGACTGGTAACAATGGCTGTATATTGCATTGCAGGAAAAGGTCATAATCAGACAATGCTTGCATGCTCACATACACACATACTGTATGTTATGTGTTCCAGATAGCACCTTTTATCACTTGAATTTCCTACAACATCTATAAACCATTTTAATGTACCTCAGTACCTTTCTTTTTATAATATAAACACAACATATTTGCAATACTAACTGCAGAATGTGATGACATGTGAATGTGCGTTTAATGCTTAGCCTAATATTTTTTAGTTATGTACTTTGCCTTCAAGTTTTATATGAAGTAAGTAATTTCTGAGTTGAAAAATCCAACAAAGTCAAATGAGTAGCTTTGCAATTGTTTTACTGGCTTGAGAGAGATGTTTATAGTGATTTGCTGGACCAGCATCCATTTTTGAATTCTTGCACTGCTGGTGTTGATCAACTAAAAACATATTGCCTGGGTGAGGCCTGTTGACAATGTTCTTTAAATGAATAGAATGGGTCAAATGCTCAAAATGTACAGTATTTCTCCAAGAAGATCAATAAAGAATAATCTTAATATGAATGTTTCTCTGTTACTTTCTGCATTGATGTTAGCAAATAAACACATCAGTGTTTCTTCAGGCACTATACTGATAAGGAAGCTGCTCGACTTGTCTTCGACCTCCCCAAGTTCTCTCACACTACAGCGGAGGAGCACACTACACCGCTCCTCCGCTCTCTTCACTGGTTACTAATTGCTGCCCGCATCCGCTTCAAGACACTAGTACTTGCATACAGGGCCGGATCAGCCCCAGCATACATCCAGGACGTGGTCAAACCCTATACTCCAACCCGCCCGCTCCGCTCTGCATCAGCCAACCTGCTTGCTGCGCCCTCACAGCGAGGGAGAACTAATCCCAACTGATGCTGTCCTGGCTCCTAAATGGTGGAATGACCTCCCTATTGACATCAGGATGGCCAAAACCCTGTGCATTTTCCACCAAAGGCTAAAAACACATCTCTTCCGACTACATCTTGAATAAAGAAGGAAAAAAAATAAAAATAAAATATATATAAATATATATATTTTTTATATATATATATATCTTGATGCTGCACTTTCATATTGCTCTTTGTAGCATTACCGATTTAAAGCTAATGTACTTGCACTTACTACTTGTTGGAGTTTGAACCAAAGCCGATTCCAATGACTGCTGTTCCCAGCAGCAGCAGCAGCAGCCATAAGCCCGCCCACTGACTCTATACACAATGTGATTGGCCTGGCCAGAGTTTGGTTTTTCCAGCTCGCAAGCCAACGGAGAGTTGCTAGACTGACCCTGGCTGCAAATTACATTTGCTGCCGCTAGGGTGAGTCTAGATTTCTATATACTTGTTAGATAATGTTTCATAACAGGGTTCTCTGTTGATTTGTGTTTGTGGCTGAATGCTCTTGGTGGAAAATGAATGTAAACAAAGTCATAAATGCAATGCGTCATAACGTAAGTCCCTTTTGGTGTAGGCCTACCGTTGTGTTTAATTTTCAGTTGTAGCTCAAAAGCAAGTTCAGTGAAGTCATTTTTTAACAAAAAACTCATGATTTCCATAAATTGTGTAGTCTTGCCGCTGTAACTTACTGTTAGCTGACACAGGATGGCACCGCCATGTACGTGTGGTTACCATAGTTACGCATCTGGTCTGAGGCATGTGATTGGTGAGATCCAGGTTCAACCTGGCCTCCTTGTTTTTTTTATTTACAATGAATAGACCATTCAATGTCGAGCTCGGTCAAACCTGGCCTCAATCTGATTGACTGAAAATGTTTCTCTTATGGATGCCAGGAAAAGCTGGCCTCCTCTGAGCATTCGTAGCATTTTACTAACCACTAGACAGAGCACAGACAGGACACGCACGCAATGGCAGAGGGGTGCTATTTCGCTCCACAAGCTAAAGAAGAAAATGATAATGGAATGTTTTGATAAGGGAAATGGCAATCAGTAAAACACACAACCGTGGGAATCATAAATTTAGTTTTTATATTTTAAATTATGTTTTATATTAGGACCAGGCTTCCTTTGGCCTTCTAGAGAAACCGTGGCGAACGTTTGCCTGTTATTGGGATAAAAGGTTTTTGAAGTTATGTAGTAGATAGTTAGTTGGTGCCTTCTAGAACGAGAAAAGCCAGAAAATGTATTTTTGGCTCATGTGGATGAAAGACAACAACTCCCAGAATGCACTTCCTTCGCTTCCCTACGAGTCCACTCCCAAGCCACGCCTACTGCTTACAGACATAGACACATAGCATAGACAGGCAGTCAGGTCAACTCAAGTGTGTTTTATTGTCACTTTAACCATATACACGAAACAACGTCTCACTGTGGCTCAAGTGGTGTTACACATTTAAAATATACAAAAACGACATTATATAAAAACGACATACGAAACAGGCTACATTTAGTGCACACACATTATAGGCTCCGTAAAGTTCATTGGTAGCATTGGTAGCATTAGCACTTTAATGGGCTGTAAACAACGAGTATAAACACAGCCGTGAATTTGCGTGGAATGTAGAATGGTCGGCATTTAACAGTCACAAACTCCACCAGCGGTTAGCAGTAGTTGGATAAAAGCACCCCATTTCTGCACCAGTCCGTGTCCGTGTTAACACAGTCTACCTCCACGAGTCTTACCCAACAGAGTAGCATCTCTATCTGCTCGGAAAGCTAGCAGGCCTGGTAGCTGGATAGCGGAGTCCATTACACTGTTGTTCAGCCATGTTTCCACAAAAACACAGCAGTCTCTGAACTCGCGTTGGGAGTTTCGTTGAAGTTGGATGTAGTCCAGTTTGTTGTCTAATGAACGGACACTTGCAAGCAGGATGGATGGGACAGCTGGCCGGGTAGCGTTAGCTTTCCACCTAGGTCGAACTCCTGCCCTCGTCCCGCTTTTCCGCTTTCATGCACACCGCTTTCGATATCCCCTTACCCGGCTAGCGGCATCAAGCATAACCATCAACGCAGGCTGAGGTGCTGGTCTCCGTAGCAGGCGAAGCTTGCGTAGTGTGTGGAGTATTCCGTCTGTAATAAAGTTTCCTGCATATTTTCCAATCTGTACCAATGTATCCAAAGCACAAAATGCAAAAATGCCTCCGCTGACGTTAAATGACGATTTTTGCGTCATCGGAGGCTTTTTTCCAGATCCACAATACAGAGATCTCTCGTCTCAGGGGGACATGAGGGAGGGAAGCACGGTCATTCGTAAATACTACCGGGTTTCTACTGATACAAAGCTTAATGCTAATCGGTGAAGTATCCCTTTAAGGTAAGCTAGGTTAGCTTCCTTGTGCACGCTTCTCAAAGGTACTTTCAAATTCATGGGATTTTTCCCTTTAATAAATTGTCCACATATTTTACCACCTTCCACTGCAAGGTGCTTGCTTTTATCTGACACAGTCATAATCAAATAGGACTCTTTCTTCTGACGTTCGGTACCGCCATGATGCCAGGCGAGGGGCATGGATTATGTTGTGTTCAATTTGACATGGAATGTCGGAATTTCTGGGTTCCCAGTCAGAAACTATATATGTCTATGGCATAGACTGTATAAAACAGGTCTATGGTCGGAAATGTCAACTCTGAAAGATATAACGTTATTTGCTCTATAAAAAAGACATTGACAAAGACGAAAACTAAGGACATTTGCTTGTTAATTTTATTTTATTATTTAGCCGATTTTAGTTAGTTTTGCAAACAGACATTACAGTTTTAGTTAGTTATCGTTTTTTTTTGTAATACCTTGTTTTTATGGTTTTCTTTTTCAGTTAACGACAATGTTTTTTCCTAACCTGACTCTGACCCTGATTTGCTCTGCATATCCATCTGGGAACTTTCCATTGGAGAACTTTTGGGAAGGGGCAAAAATACTGGTTAGCTGATTGGATAAACCATCTGTCTATCACTAACCTGACTCCGCCAGAAAGCTCGCGAGATCAGGACGGTCTCACGAGGCTAATTTTCTTCACGACAAGCGGAGCCAGTTGATATATCAAACTCTTGCTGAAACCAGTCGGGAGAAGAGCAAAAACATCTTTTCCTCCGAGAAAAGCCTCCAGTGCCGTTTTTTGCTCTTCTTTCAATGAAGAAATACTTTCTAATTCAGATAAAACTTGCGCGATAGCTACGCTCATCTCATCCATGGAAGCCGCCATGTTGTCGCTTCTCGTTGCGTCACACCTAAACCCGCCTCAAAACCAACGCTGATTGGTCGGTCGTTTGACAAACGGCTCCAAATTTTCTCTATCTCAAGATGCTAGACTGATCTGCGAGTGGAAAACTGGAGCTCGCGAGATCAGGACGCTCTCACGAGGCTAGTTTTTTCCCACCTAATATTTCGTATGTTTTCGTTAACGATTATAACTTTGGCTGAAACTAATGCAGAGTAGCAATACTTCTTTATATTTCTACCCCATTACAATTCAGAGGGAAATATTTTACTTTTTACTCTTTACATTTAATTGACAGGGGTAGTTACGTGTGTAGTTACATACACGCTTCTAAAAATACACTACAATACATTATTCAAGACATTGTGGTATTACTACTTTCGCTTAAGTAAAGGATCTGAGTACTTCTTCTACCACTGCTAATAAACTGGCAGTTGAAGTAATTTTTTTCTTAAAATCATTATTTTTAAACTTTTTTGTTATCTTACTTTATTATTATTATTATTAATATTATTATTATTATTATTATTATTATTATTATAATTATTATTATTATTATATTATTTGCCTGATGTGATCTCTTCTGTTGCCAGTTGAGGTCATTTTTGTTTTTAAATTAATTGTATTATTGTTTTACTTTTTTATTTATTGTACATTTTTCTAATCTATTATTATTATTATTATTATTTTTATTATTATTATTATTATTATTATTAGCCTAATATGATGGCTCTGCTTATCATCCCCTGCTTACATTTCTGACAACTACAGACACTAAACTGACTGTAGACAATTTCTCCAGAATAATTTTGTGTCGCTCATTGCTCATTACTTCTAACAGAGTACGTGTACACTGTTGTAATTGCTACTTGTACTAGTACAAGATCTGAGTACTTCTTCCTCAACTGCACGCAACACAACATCTCCCCTGAAGAACAACATGTGGGTGTGCTCAGGAAGTCATTTTTCTGTTCATTTATCTGTTCATCAGGTGCAGCAACACCCACACACATTTCCCCCAAGTGCCATGACAAAGCGGCGGCCTTTCCACACCAACATGTCATGGGAAAGTGGAGGAGCAGCTGGAGGACAGCCCTTTGGCTGCATCACCTCCCTGATTAAAGACTTGGAGGCAGTCATTAAATGGGAAGTGTGTAAGGGGAGTTTGTTGAAATAACAGGAAGGGTCATCATGGGGCTGAATGTCATCAGTTTTCAGATTTATTGTACCTAAATTCTGTACCTCAATTGATTCTGAAATGAATAAGCATTACAAGTCAAAAAATAACAGGGGAGACAACCTCGCTCCCACACAGCTACAGGTTTCAGTCACATCGTGTTAATTTACATCAAAGAATAACCTGGGGAAAAGGTGATCTAATTATGCTTCAAACAAAGTCAGATCGTATCGGATAATGCAGCATCTGAAACCCCCGATACAATTCTACATCACGGGAGGGTTTGAACTTCTCACTCAAGCGCTCTTTTTTTCCTTCTTCACACGCCAGGTGTACAAGTATAAACACATTTTACATTGTCAGACGACACATTGTACAACCTAGTTCATTTCAAACATACTAAAACCTTTGCATCCATGACAGCTCTGGGCTTTTCCTCTGTGAAATCAGTATTGTTGCAAGTATTTGCTGCAAGTATTTATGAACACTTTTCAGTCCACAACTCTGCAGATTTAGATGGCGGGATTAACACCCAATGCATAATTGGTTGACAATAAAAAAAACAGTGATCACAGTGGAATTTACAAAGTGTTTAGAAGAAACACAAACAAAATATAAAAGAGGTTGGAAAGACAAAAGTTTTCATTCTATTTTTGTCATTCTATTGCTGTGTCCCGATTCCATACTTCATCCTCATTGTACATAGTATACAGCACAGCACTACAGTGTATACTCAGCTTCAATATAATATACTGTTTTTGCAGTTAGTACAATATACTGTTTTATACTAACAGAAACTTGAAAATGTTGGTACAACTCTATATTATCCTATTGTCAACAAATCCAACCAACATTATTACTGTTGGTTAGTTCATTACCCTGTCTGTGGCTCTCTGCCAGCAGCAGATCTATTTATAAACTTTAACAAAAAAAGGAAGTTATAAATTCTATAGTTTAATTTGAAAAAAAGCTTAAATAGTTTCCTGAAACAGCTGGGCACTAAAGTTTTTAGCAAACATTACTCAAATATGAGTTAATAGTGTCTTTATTAGGAACTATTTCCAGCAGAGGATATATAAACCTTTGGTGCTCTGGAGAGTATTTACAGCAGCAGGATGGTGTGTGGAATTTTTTTAACCAGACAAGTTATTAGACAATAATTACAGTGCCCATGTTTATCATGTAGGAACATGACACCCAGTTCGACGTTGTGGCTCATTCATGTGTTTTTATTAGTTTTTGGACAACAATGGAGCTCTATGGCACAGAGAAATAAGCTATCTGGCTTTGGCTGCACAGATAATACTTAATATTGGATCAATTTAATGTTGGTTATGATATTTTCATGGTATTTGTTGACAATAACAAGAAGAAAAAAATACATATTTGTGTATATATAAATATAATATAGCCAATTTTATCATTTAATGAGCATACAGCTATTGTGTGCTATATGGTTATTACTAGCATCTATTAAATTACTGATACAAAAGTGTTATCACATGTGAAAACAGTGGAAAATAAAGTGTGTGCTACCTGCAACTGATTCATGTAGAAGTCTTCCATCCTTTCTCTGTTTGGTGTTCTTATTAACAACCAAAGACTGCATGCAACAATAAAAACTAGAAGGGTACTTGGAGAGCGCAGACCTCCGCCAAGGCATGCCCTATCTCATGATGTTAATCCGCCCCGTGATTCGGACCCAAAATGTATTGGGTTTAATTGGAAAAAATATCCTCCTTACGGAGGTAATATTTAACCCAGGTATGATGATTATTTTGGATTCTGCTGTATGGAATAATAATAATGGTCTAAAGCAAAGGAACAGTCTGTGTAATGTATTGTACACTTTACATTAAATCCAAACAAGCCATTGTTGTGTGTAGAAAGTAGCCATAATAGTATTTCCTTTTATTATGACTGTGAAGCATTGAACTGCTTCTGTGCATGGCATAAAGAAAAGCTCCAAAACTATGCCTTTACACGTAACCTCACTGGTCTTCAGGATGTGAGGTAACAACTTCCTTCCAGGTTCAGTAAGTTGCTGTTTCCTGTGATTTTCGAAGGAGATACAGATGACTGTTTTAGAAGTTTCTGCTTTTTAGGCAGTGATTTCAGTATCAATACCTGTAATGTAAAACGTGTGGTCATAATGTGTGACATTTTACTCCAATTTGACAGAGATAAAGTATCATGTTGCAGGTCTTGTGGCCATCAGCATTCAGTTGTGAGTAATTAAGAAAGGTCAAACTTTGAATCGTTGTTGACTAAACTCAGTTGTCAATTTTGAGGCTATAGTTAGTTATGGTTTTCGACTGCACAATATAAAGGATGTTTGTGACCGATAATTTTTTTTAAATTACTTAAAAAATAATTAATCCAGTGGGTATTTAAATGGGTTAAGAAGTTTTTATGAAAGTATTATAATCATCATGTTTCAGTAATGTATATAATGTTATGTAAAGGGTGGACACAATATAAGACACACGTTTCAATATAATTTGTTCTAATACAATACCACAAACTACCTCGAAAGGCCAAATTTATTAGTGAAATTAGTGTTGTATTGATATTGTATTACATTGCACAGAAGTTCATATTTTTGTGGTCACTTCAAGTCTATATGATCAGGTGTTAATCAGGATTAGGTATCATTTGGAATTTTTGAGTACCGATGGCCGAAATGGCTTAATTTCTGTATCTACACTAGAGGTGTGAATCTTCACTGATCTCCTGATTCGATTCAATTACGATTATCATGTCAGCGATTCCATTCCATTCGATATCTCGATGCATCACGATGCGTCAAATACATTTTTCTAATAAAGCCATATGGGATATTTAATTAATAGCTTTTCAAGCTTCAAAAACAAAACATTCTGCAGTGCTCTAATACAAAATAAATTGGATGCATAAAACTACAGTCCTGAGCACATGTCACTTCCTGAATGTGCAAAACATAACAGAATATGTAAACAGAAAGGTTGTTAGGCATACATTAAATTGTAAACAGAAATAATCGATTATGGCCCGGCCGATTATCGATGCAGCATCGTCCATGTCCACGATTCGATGCATCGATTATTTGATTAATTTCAACACCTTTAATCTACACCAAAGTGATTACCTGCATGGAGGAATATCAACATGTTTTTTTTTTTTGTCAATAATAGTGCAACTATTATTATTGATTATATGTTATGAAAGAACGGTACACTTTTGTGTTATGTTTATGTCAGATCCTACCTTATCTCCAAGACACTTCATTGACAAAAGAAGAGAAGTGTAGTTTTGTGTGTATGCATGCATCTACATATGGCTGTGGAGGTGTTTGTTAGTGTATTGCACACTAATACAGATCACATGACTGTTAAACATGAGATGATATGACTGAAATCAGTCATGCGGACATTCTTTGAAGGGATTTTTTCTGCAGTGACCCATTGTGTCTATGAGCAAGGGTCAAAATGAATGTGCTCATTTGAAAGATGATCATCCACGGCATCCTTACAGAACAAATTCTGCATGACTGCATCTGCAGGAGTGGAGGGTAAATGCAGGGTAACCTCATTAAATCATCAGTGATAAATGTCCTACTACACTGAGTTTGTCGTCATCGCTCCCTTGGTATTCTTGTCTGAAATAGCCATCAGTTTGTTGCAGCCTGCATACCAAATCAAGTTTTAATGTTCTTACCAAATCATCACTTACAAGTTACTCCTCCATGATGGACGACTCCTCCCACCCCATGCAGCTCCTTCCATGACAGGCTGCTGCACCCCCGCTGCATCACGGAGAGATACCGCAGGTCTTTCCTGCCTGCTGCTGTCAGACTCTACAATCAGCACTGCTCCCACATTGTACACCACATTGACAAAACACACACACACCAGGGCTAAGGATAAAAACCTGCAATAAAAAATGTGATTGTGCAATACTGTAAATATATTTTACTATTTTAACATTTATTCTCTTTAATTATATTTTTCATTGTGTGTTATTCTGTTTTCTACTTTTCCTATTATCCCTTGCTGCTGCAACAGTGTGAATTTCCCCATTGTGGGACTAATAAAGGATTTGAATCTTACAGCATACTCACTGAGGATCATTTTTTTGATGGTAAGGTTCTTGATTTTCAGCTTGTTATTCCTTCCCATCCAGTTAAGTAAGTTATTAAAATTGTTGCTCGCTAGAGTCCATTATTTATTGCACCACATTTGTTTTTTAAAATCTTATTTTGATATCAGTTTATAATGTTGTTAATCCTATGTATTTTTACTCCAAAGAATATGTTTATTGTATTCATTGGATTCATTGGATTCGCTATTCGGCATGCATCATTGCAGGAAATGTATTGCAGAAAATCTGCAAGAGTTACTGTTGAATTAGTGATACCAATAAAAACACATCATCAATCAAAACAGTCAGTCAGATGAGTCAATCATTTTAAAAAGAGAATATTTATTTGCAGCCCAAATACCAATTCTTATTCACTTTTTCAATCACTAATAGGGCCCGTAATGTCATTGAGGTCAAACACCAGGTGGCGCTGTGGCCGCCAGACTAACATCCACTGACAAGCGCTTTCTCCGAAGAAGTGGACGAGTAGGAAGCTTTTACAGTCAGGAAGAAAACCTGCATCTGGTGTTGCAGATTCAACGTTAGCTAGCTAAAGACAAGTTTGTCTAACTCGGTTTTGTTTGCGCTTGTTTTACATTACAGCCTTGGATTCCTCCGGTTAAATATGACTATATTGTTTTTAAGGACAGTGTGCGAGCAGCTGGTGTCTCAGTGAGCCGCGGCTTCTGGTAGCCTAGCATCCTTGTAGCTAACGTTAGCTTGCTACCGTCAAACCTGGTTTGAGTTTGAAGATGAATTTGGTCAAAAACAAAACGTTGCACCCACACTTGCGCGACGAGGAAGCTCTTGTGGTGGAAAACGCCATCCGGCTGGCGATAGACTCGATAATAAACGTGCTTTACGGTGTCAACAGTTCCAGGTCTCATGAGTACCAGCGGATGGTGGCTGACAGGGACAAAGAGATCCAGCGGCTGGAGGACAGGCTGACAGAGATCGAGCACGAGCTGCAGGTGCTGCGCCTACAGGGCTGCACCTGCGGGCTGTTTGGAAAAGAGAACAGCCTCGTTGGATCCCAGCCCTCCGGTGAGCCACAGACGGGAGAGCAGAGCGGGTTTGGACCATGCTGCGTTGACACTGAGATGACAGCGGAGCAGCAGCAGTGTGAAATGAGCATCTCTTGTAAGTAAACATGATTACTAAGAAATTAGAGCAAGAATACATCCTCGCTACTGTAACTTCATAATAAAACATGACATTACATTACATCCACACTGGTCAGTCCCACATACCCTTTTGTTATACATGTGAAAATAATCATATTATTTTAAAAAATCAACTACTCTGACAAAGAGGAAAGAGACATACAATTATTTTACAGAACTGTCATACTATTAATTCTCAAAGCATAGTACACAAGACAAATGTCCTATCTATAGGTGCATCTCATAATCCTTAAATTGCCTCCTTGACTCCTCCACTTGCGTCTCTTCCTTGCGTCTTAGTCCCTCCCACCGAGGAGGTACTGGAGAGAGGCGAGGAAATCATGGGAGGAGAGAGGAACCGAGGAAATATACTTTTAGAGGGTTGAGACGTCCTTCCCTCTGAAGTGTCACATGAATTTGTCAGCTGTATGGATGGAGTTAGCAACTCCTTCCTCTGCACGGCTTCCGGAAAGGCTGCTCTCGTGTATCCTCGCTCATGGCTCCTTGTGATCCCTCCTCGATGCTCGCTCCTCGGTCCTCTGGGCATGAAAAAAAAAAAAGGTTATTTGAGATAGCCTTCACAGAGGAGGGACAAAACAACTTCCGGTTCAGCCGACGAGTCGAGGAGCTATCAAATAAGGTTTATGAGATGCACCTAATGTCCCCTTCTGTTGTGCTCCCTTCGGCCAAGGCTGCTTCCTATCAGTCCTGGCTTCTCTGATGTTGATAATTAAAAGTCCCCTCTGCTTGCTCTCCCAGACAGTCCAAGGTGTTTGACTTCTTGGCTTTAGCAACATTTGTTGACATTCCCACGAGATCAGACAACTTTTCTCAGAGGCATCCTTACACAAGATTCAGAATGATCCAAGCATAGGAACCGTTAAACATTACAGTATACAGTAAATAATTCAAATGTGATTGAGCATGCAATAAGCTGTGTGTAATAAAGATATTCAAACATGATTATGTGCAATTTGTAATTTATCTTGCAGTTTCCTTTAAATACTTTTTCTTTTCCTTGGACCTTATTTACCTTAAAATAAAGTGGCCATAAAGCATTGTTATGGCACTAAAAAAAATGTCTTGTTTATTCGTTTAAGTCATTTATCAAATACGTTTTCTGTTTAACGACTGATTTATCAACTTGTCGTTTCCACTCTACATCTACTACTTGAAAATAACTAATTTAAAATGTACACTGAGTAATGGTTACTGCATTACTTTTAGTCTTTTATCTTTTATCTGTGTGTTATACACTCAAAACGTACAAAAATAACTTTAACCGTTGTAAATGTAATCTTTTACTTCCATCCCTGAGAATTATGTTTTTTTTTGTCTCTTTTCTCCACAGTTGGCCTTTTTGCAACACCCCCCTCAATTGTGTCTTCCAAAAGCCACTCCTCAGCTCTCCCATCATCCCCCAGCAGAATGGCACTGGAAACGTGCACCTCCCACTCCTCAGTGTCCTCAGGTGTATCAGAGGCAGCCAGGAATCAGTCTACATCTCCCAGCAGCCTTGTCATCAAAGAGGAGCCGTGTGACATCGACACAGTTTTAATCAAGTGGGAAATGAGTGAAGAGAGATTCGTGGAGCATCCGGAGAGTACATGCAGCCCGTGTCAGGAAAAAGAGAACCCCAGTGTAAAAAGTAATATAGCCTACCTTTTTAATTCCTATTTCACATGGATATTCATAACATTGCAGGGACTAAAATACTTTTACTTTATACTTTACTGATCGTAGTTTTGCTCATTTTAAACAATTAAATTATTATTAAATATGGAAAGCCCTTGTATGGCTGCTTTGTGCTGTATCAAAACTGATCACTGTTGCATTTGAGAACTTTGGCTTATTTTGTTGAACAGATAAAAAAAAAAAAAAAGCATGTTTATATTTAACAAAGTAAAAATGTAATGTTTTAGATTTAGGCCAAATAGGCTAGCTTGTAACATTTAGGCACCGGTATTAAACATTTTCAAACAATACCCAGGTCTGTGTAACAGCCTGAAAAAGAGAGAGGCATTGGCTAAATGCTGTCCTTGTAAAAAATAAATTAACATGGCAGTGAGGTGGTATGACTTAGAACATGTTCATCTCTTCTGATCCATTTAGAAAAACTGGAGAACAGCGGGAGAAGGAAGTTTAAAGAGAAACCTCATGCAGATCCAGACGAACACAACCCTCATGAAGAACAGCCGAGGTGAGCTACGTCATAAATAGAAATGAGCCAAATTATTGCATGATGCCTACAGTTACCTCATCAGGATTTCTACCTCTTTAAGAGAAAATCCACCCCAAATCCTTGCATTCAATTGAGGGTGGCAAATAAGGATTATTTACATTACTGGTGTATCTGTTTCATTAATCATTTAGTCAATTAAGTTCTCATCACAATTTCTCACACACCAATGTGACTTCTTCAAATTCCTTTTATCATTTTCTTCTTTAAATGTATTTATTTATTGGGCATTATTAGATACAGTAGGACAGTATAGACGTAGACATGTAACAAGAGGAGAGTGAGGAATTGCTAGTTTTGTCCGACCAACAGTCCAGAACCCAAAGATATTCAATTTTTAAATCCAAGAAAACCCTAACATATGAGGAGCCAGAACCAAGATTTTTATTTTTATTTTTATGCATTTTGCTTGATAAATAACTTAAATGATGACTCCATTATTACAGTTGTCGATTCTTTTCCTGTTTATCAACTAATTAGTTAATCTGCTAATCTTTTTAGCTTCATTGAAGACATAGCCTTAATAAACCAGACTGCAATGCTGTCAGAAGTACGGTGGCACTGACAGCTCAATGCACTGCAACTTAAAAATAAAACAAATGCAAATAGACAAAACACAAGCAAATTAAGAAAAAAAAATCCTTACCAATTTGACAACACATGCATGCCGTTGTCATCTCTGCTACTTGCCGCGTTTCTGTATTTGGTTGTGTTTTCTGTATTTGCAACGCTTTGACTAAATGCTGCACGTGTTGTCAAATTGGGGATGTTTCATAATTTGCTTGCGTTTCGTCCATTTGCATCTGTTTTTTTCAGTTGCAGTGCATTGAGCTTTCAGGACCACCGTACAGATCCCATGTATACCCTTACATTCACCTGTGATTGAAAGCATGATTGTTTTCGAGAGATTGTCAAATAATAGGATGGATAATAGTAAGAAAAAAAATAGAGCCCAAATGCTCCCAGGGTGCACTGAAAATCAACTGATAATGTCCAACAGTGCACAGGTGTCTTATATGGGATGTGTTCATGCAGTACTCAGCTAAAATGCTATACTTACAAGCAGCAGCATGTGTCAGTTGGGAACTGTTGCAGTAGTTCAAAAGTATCTATTTTGAAATACTAATCCGATTTTTTTTTCCTTTGATGTCTACTATAATTGCAGACGTTACTCACCTTGTGAAACATATGAATCTGTTTTTGTCAATTTTTCAGTAGATTTAATTGAAAAAGAAACTATGGTATTTGCCCATACTTGCATCAAAACAAAGCCCTCAATAAAACTCCATACCTAATCATTTGTGTGATCCTTTCTTGCCTCTTGACCTCGTCAGGAACAAGAAGAAAGGCGTGCCGATGTCAGAGCTGCCGGATGAGGCTCAGAGACTGAAGAGGGCAGCCTGGAGAGCAGCTTCCAGGCGGTACTACGCCCGAAAAATAGCCCGCCAACAGGCAAACCCCTCACGCTCCGGCCCTTTCCCCTTCCCCTCACGCTCCGGCCCCTTCCCCCCACACTCCGACACCGGGTATTCACAACCCATCTCTTTTGTGGATAAGAAAAGAAGGACACTGGTGTCTGAGTTACCTGAAGAGTCTCAGTCGTTGCAGAGGGAGGCGTGGAGAGCCGCTCGAAAAAGCACTGACCCTCAGACCGGGTCCGCACAGTATGCACACCTGCTCCAGAACATAGAGCTGTCTGGAGAAACACTTGGACCCAACAGAGGAGGCTCCAACACCAACAGTGGAGAAATAATGTGCAGCTGATTGACAGTTATGCTGTTGATGAGATTTTCTATTCTGCATATTGAAAGGTTAATTCCATTGCATTATGTTATGTACCCTAGAACATTGGACTGGATGTGAATGTTTACTATTTTTAGCTGATTTGTACTGATGATGTTGAGATTTACCTCAGATCTTCTCAAATGTCCGAATAGTTTGAACCTAGTGTTTTAAATCAGTCATCTGTGTTTCTTTGTAGTTGAATGATGCAACAAACAATGAGAACAACACTTTGATCATATTACCTTGGTTCTAATTTCTCAGCATTTTATTTTTCTTCATTTCAGCCTTCTTTAGTATACTGCATTGCATGCCTATAGAAAACGCTAACTGCAAATGAAGATTGAATAAATGTATTCTGCAGCAATATGAAGATATTGTAGAGTAGTACTCATGTGACAGCCACTGTATCAATACAGTCCGTCTGTAACTACAATCAAATCATTATTGGTCAATTATGAGATCAACATTTCTGTGTAAATGACAGATGAAAGAAGTAGGGTTTCATTTTACTGGGATGACTGACTTAAAATGTATTTTTGTTCCTTTTTTGGAATCTTTGAAATAAAGATAATTTAATAAAGTTGTGTTAGTGTTGTAATAAATATATATAAATAATAAAGTAAAAAAAAAAGTCATGTCTGTCTAATTTCATTTTTATGACATTTCTATGACTTATGGCATACACCATGACATCTTTTATGACTTATGACATTTTATTACTTTTTTATGACATGATATACTATGACATTTTTATTACTTTGTCGTGACATACTATACTATGACTTTTTTATGACATACTATATGTATGACTTTTGTAAGACTTTTTTATGACATACTGTGACTTTTTATGACATACTATGACTTTTTATGAAATACTGTACTATTACTTTTTATGACATACTATACTATGATTTTCATGACATACTATACTATGCTTTTTATCACATTTTGGAGACATACTATACTATGACATTTTTATGACTTATGACATACTATGACTTTTTTTAATCATATTTTTGTGACATACTATACTATGACTATTTTTACTTTTCTATAACATACTATTATATTACTTTTTCATGGCATACTATACTTTTCGACATAAATACCATGAATGTTTTTCGACATACAATACCATGAATTTTTTTTGACATACTATACTATGACTTTTTTACAACATACAATAGTATGACTTTTTTACGACATACTATACTATGACTATTTCATACTATACTATAACTTTTTGGCTATGACATAATTCATGACTTTTTTATGACATGACATATACTATGCCTTTTTATGACATACACTATGCCTTTTTTATGACTTAAGACATATACTACTTCTACTTTCTATGACATACTATACTATGATTTTTATGACATACTATACTATGACTTTTTTACGACATACTATACTATGACTTTTTCATGACTTCATTTCATACTATACTATAACTTTTTGGCTATGACATAATTTATGACTTTTTTATGACATGACATATACTATGCCTTTTTATGACATATACTATGCCTTTTTTATGACTTAAGACATATACTACTACTACTTTTTATGACATACTGTATTTTTTTCCGACATACTATACTATGACTTTTATGACATTTTATGACATACTATACTATGCCTTTTTTGACTTGTTATGATATACTATACTAGGATTTTTTTATGACTTTTCATTACATACTATACTATAACTTTTTGACTATGACATAATTCATGACTTTTCTATGACTTATGACAAATACTATGCATTTTTTATGACTTATGACATACTGTAATATGACTTTATGACATACTATACTATTAATTTTTATGACATACTATGTTATCATATTTTTGTGACATACTATACTATGACTATTTTTTTTACTTTTCTATAACATACTATAATATTACTTTTTCATGGCGTACTATACTTTTCGACATAAATACCATGAATGTTTTTCGATATACAATACCATGAATTTTTTTTGACATACTATGTCTTTTTAATGACTTTTTTTCAACATGCTATACTATGACTTTTTTACAACATACAATAGTATGACTTTTATTACTTTTTATGACATAATATACTATGACTTTTTTATGACGTTTTATGACATACTATACTATGACTTTTTAATGACTTTTCTATAACACATTATAATATGACTTATATAAGATTACCTTTTTGACTTTTTTACGACATAAATACTATGACTTTTTTTCAACATACTATACTATGACTTTTCGAAATACTTGTACTATAACTTTTTTATGACATTCTATAATATGACTTTTTCATGGCATACTAAACTATGGCTTTTAATGACTTTTTTACGACATACTATACTATAACTTTTTCTGACACACAATACAATGACTTTTTTTTCGACATACTTATACTATGACTTTTTTCAACATTCTATACTATGACTTTTTAATGACTTTTTTCAACATATTATACTTTGATTTTTTACGACATACAATACTATGACTTTTATTTTTATGACATAATATACTATGACTATATTATGACTTTTTTTATACATTCAATACTATGACTTTTATTTTTATGACATAATATACTATGACTATATTATGACTTTTTTTATACATTCAATACTATGACTTTTATTTTTTTCTACATACTTGGCTTTGTCTGTATGCTTTTTTCAACACACTGTACTATGACTTTTTATGACATACTATACTTACTATACTTACAATACAATACTATGACTTTTTTATCATGTTTTTGTGACATACTCATTCTCTAATATGACTTTTTCATGGCATACTAAACTATGGCGTTTTATGACTTTTTTTCGACATACTATACTATGACTTTTTTCAATGTTCTATACTATGACTTTTTTACGACATACAATACTATGACTTTTATTTTTATGACATAATATACTATGACTATATTATTACTTTTTTTTCGACATACAATACTACGACTTTTTTCGACGTACTATATTATGGCTTAAGACTTTTTTTGGACATACAATACTATGACTTTTTTAAATCAAATTTTTGTGACATACTGTACTATGACTTTTATATGACTTTTTTTGACATACTACACTATGACTTTTTTATGACTTTTGTCGACACATTATACTATGACTTTGTGCAACTTTTTGTCTTCAGTTGCATAAACAATAAAGGCAACTCCAAACTATTGCTTTGTTAGCTTCACAAATAGCTCAGTGAGATAAGCTGCTAGAAATAAACTGAAGATTTTAGGTTGCAGGTTCAATTCATTTTTCGACACACTATACTATGACTTTTTTCGACATTATATACTATAACTTTTTTTCGACATACTATACTATGACTTTTGATGACATACTATACTATGACAGTTCAAGACTTTTTACGACATGCTATACTATGCCTTTTTATGACTTTTTTAGACATTCTATACTGTGACTTTTTTTTAATATACTATACTGTGACTTTTATATGACTTTTTTTCAAATTTACTATTCTATGACTTTTTTTCAACATACTATACTATGACTTTTTTTCGACATACTATACTATGACTTTTTTTCGACATACTATACTATGACTTTTTTTCGACATACTATACTATGACTTTTTTCGACATACTATACTATGACTTTTTCCCCGACATACTATACTATGACTTTTTTTCGACATACTATACTATGACTTTGATCCCGACATACTATACTATGACTTTTTTTCGACATACTATACTATGACTTTTTTCCCGACATACTATACTATGACTTTTGATCCCGACATACTATACTATGACTTTTTTCCCGACATACTATACTATGGCTTTTTTTCGACATACTATACTATGACTTTTTTCCCGACATACTATACTATGACTTTTTTCGACATACTATACTATGACTTTTTTCCCGACATACTATACTATGACTTTTTTTTCGACATACTATACTATGACTTTTTTTCGACATACTATACTATAACGTTTTTATGACTTTTTTCGACATACTATACTTTGACTTTTTTTTCGACATGCTATACTATAACTTTGTTATGACTTTTTTTCGACAAACTATACTATGACTTTTTAGACATTTTATACTAGACTTTGTACGACTTTATTGTCTTCAGTCTTATGAACGATAAATACAATTTCGAACCATTGGTTTATGAGCTTCACAAATAGCTCAGTGAGATGAGCTTCTAGAGATGAATTGTTTGTTCTGTTTAACCTGTTTGTTTAACTTATTTTAGAGAATGTGTGACATGCACCTACAACACTAAAACAAATTCCTTGTATGTGTAAAAAACGTACTTGGCAATAAAGCTTTTCTGATTCTGATATTTGAGGTTGCGGGCTCAATTCTTCAACGTACTATGACTTTTTTTTCGACATTCTATACTATGACTTTTTTCCGATATACTATACTGTGACTTTCTTCCGACATACTATACTATGACTTTTTTTGTCATACTATCCTATGACTTTTTTTTTGACATACTAGACTATAGGTTTTTACGACTTTTTTTCGACATACTGTACTATGAGTTTTTTAAGAATTTTTTTGACATTTTATGCTATGACTTTATACAACTATTTTGTCTTCAGTAGTGTGAACGATAAATACAACTCCAAACTATTGGTTAGAGCTTCACACATAGCTCAGTAAGATGAGCTTCTAGAGATGAAAAGAATATTTGAGGTCGCGGGTTCAATCTTTCAATGTACTTTGATTTTTTTTTTTTACATTTTATACTATGACATTTTTTCCAATATACTATACTGTGACTTTTTTATGACTTTTTTCGAAATACTATACAATGACTTTTTTTGAGGTACTATACTTTGACTTTATTATGACTTTTTTTTTGACATACTATGACTTTTTTTTGACATCCTATACTATGACTTTTTTATTACTTTTTTGTGACATACTTTACTATGACTTTTTTATGTCATACAAAACTTTGACTTTTTTAAATTGTATGGCATAATGTACTATGACTTTTCATGATTTTTTTTAAATGACATACTATGACTTTTTATTACTTTTATGACATACTATACTATGTTTTTTTTAAGACATACTATACTATGATTTTTTATCACATTTTTAAGACATACTTTACTGACTATTTTTATTGCATACTATACTATACTATACATTTTTCACATTTTTATAGCATACTATAAGACTTTTTTATCACATTATTGTGACATATTCTATGACTTTTTTATGGCATACAAAACTATGACTTTTTATACTATAAATTTTTTTGGTCTTGGTTTTTTGGTCTTTTTACAGTTTTATGGCATACTATACTGACTTTTTTTTAATCACATTTGTATGACATACTATAACTTTAAAAAAACATTTTATGACATACTGTGCTGACTTTTTAATGGAATACAATACTATGACTTTTTATGACTTGTGTTGCATATTTTACTATGACATTGTTTTATGACATGTATGACTAATATACTATGCCTTTGTTATGGTAGACTACATATTGACTGTTTTATGACTTTTGAACTTACTGACCCCAGAGTAAAGGAAGCTTTCTATGTTCCAAAGTGTCTTATTTTGTTCTGGAAAATCTTCACAATAATAGAAAAACAAGATTTCCATTTATTTTATTTTGTATTTCAGAATATTCACACATTGAATGATGAAATCAAACAACACAGTAACCTGTATGCTCAAATAATTGTTTTATTCAAATAAATAAGCTTTCAATAAGAGAATAGGCAATCCAAATCACATACAATGATTAATACGAAATATTACCGATATTAACAGGGAGTCATTGCAGCTGATTTGTACTAACAGTACTGTGCTTCTTGTTTTGTTCACACTTACTGCCAGACATAATTAATGCGGCTTTCAAACCGTCAACAGAGCGCTCCTCCTGGCCCCCAGCTAAAAAAGCAAGACCGTCTTGCCACAGAAGCTGTTTGTCACCCTGCAGCCTAAATATTACGCATTTTGACCACCAACCGACGCACAGCTGATGTTGCACAAGTGTGGTTATTACAGCATCATATGTAGGCCTATAGGACCTGTGAGTATTCATCGCACTGTGACTTGAGTGTGAAATATGATCTGTTTGACAGCTGCTGCGGCAAATGCACAATGAGGACAGGCGTGCGTCCGTCCGGCTGGAGCTCCGGCTGTGCTTTGGTAGCCTTCTGAATAAAGAGCTACACATGCGTCTGCTTTTTCCAGCAATACTGTCTGAGCGTTGATGTGGACGGTCATTTCTGAGCAGATAAAGAAGGCTTTATTGTTTCCAACGGACACTCGTCTTTATATTTCATTTTTTTCTTCCACTAGGCTACAAACCGAAAATAAGACAGGACTTCTCTTGTGTTGCTGTTGCCTGAGGCTTGGTATCTCAGTGAGGGGATGCGGGGTCTTTAACCTGCTAGAAGCTCAGGTCTGGACACGCAACGAGGCAAACGCCCATCATATTTGTGCCTATGTGCTGTTGTTATGTACGACGTAAACATCACAGGCATCAGTCAGGCTTTGAAGGGAACAGGATTGTCCTTTAACGCTTTGCTGGAAGCTGCCAACATAATTTGCATAGGAGTTTATTTTGGGGAAAACAGCTTCAACTGCCGGCGCAGTCTTTCCCCCACCTAATAATCCATTTTATCTGTCTGCAAGGATTTTAGACCATGTTTCTTTTGTGCTTCAGGACTAAATTGTTGGTTATTCAGGCCTGGATGAAGAACCAGACTAGGGCTTCTTTGGCGCACTGAGTTGGTGCGTTGATAGCTCCGGTTCTAGTCTGTTTGGTTGCTCGGTCATTTCAATTTGTGAGCTATATGCTACAGTGCTGTCAGTATTAACACAAACATATTTAAGCAAGTTATATATTTAAATATGTGAAAATATTTAAATATTTAGAACGTTACGGTCTAAAGTGCCAGCTGCGCCATTTGGTAAGTTTTTCTCGATGCAGTTAGCTTTCAAATGCACTTCAAATTTGACAATCTTTGAGTGTAGCTTTAATGGTTGAGTAATATTGGTCAAATCTAAAGATAATTGCTATCATAATTACCCTTTAAGTCGGACAAACTTCTTCTTTTTTTCTCCTGAAGCCATAAGAGAGTTTTCTGTGCCTTTGGATGCACCTGTGCACTTTTGGAGAGGTCCATTTGGATCCATAGCTCTCTCTTTGCCTGGTTAGATTCTACGCAGATGAACATATTTTCCTTCCGGTTTTTAATGGTCAAGTTCACAAGAAAAGGGTCTCTTTTACTCATAAATACCACCAATGGACTATTTGTAGCCTTCCAAAGATGCTCCAGGGCTTGGCAAACGCACATAAGGCAGCAAAAAGCGCATGAGAGTTCAGCTGCGCACTAACTGACAATTGTTCTTCAGTATCAACTGTATGACTACTGGATGGACCAAAATAAGTTGAAACCATAGGGGTGGGACATCATGTATTTGAGGAGTGGGCTTTACTCTTTTATGTCATTGGCATGCCATTTTAAAATGTCAATTTGGACCTTGATGATATTTGGGGACAAAATGGCAATGTCTGGGTTTTAGGGGCCCTCTGGACTCTTTAGAATTAGTTTAGTCCAATTTGATCACCCCTACATATTCAACATACATGGAAGTGTCCTTTTTTGCAGGGATTGCTGGGAAGAAGAAGGAGGCTGTCGAGGTTGGGACTTTGAAGAGGAAGGCATAGCCACAGACACTGTCAAAAGGTAAGAAATTCTCTCTTCTGCTGTGGCCAATGGTGCCCAATGTTGGCTGGATGGCAGATGGAGAGTATATATTTCACATTTAGACAGAGAAAGTGAGGTTTTGAGGTATTTAGGTGTCATTGCTGTGTGATAGAGCAGGGAGGGTCAGGGCATTATGGTGTGCATTAACAAGGAAATATGGAGGCACGGCTAGGGGGAGCCATAGCTGGGCAGGGAGGCAGCTGTCTGGCCCTGACATGTTAGGAGAGAGAATGTATTGCTTGTTTTAGTACTCACGAACAGAAGAACTCCGTAAAATACTACATTGTCTTATGTTAGTCTACATTTATATAGTTATTGTTTGAACTGCAGTATCCTCAAGGGTGTACACTTCCTTAGAAAAGTGCTCCCAACTGCCCCACATGCTGTGATCTGTAAAGAGAGAGCAAACTGCCAATGTAACATGAAGAATTGGCAGAAAATCAATCAAATAAGTCATGAAAACGTAAACTATGTACTTTAGGGACAATTTCAATAGAATATAACATGTAAATGTGGAATAGCCTAGCATTGCTGCTATCATAGAAAACATTCAAGATGGCCACTCCACTGCAGAGAAACAGGTGAGAGCAGCCTGTCACTTCCTGATTAGACAGACAGAGCTGCTTTGTTTACACCCAACACGTAGTCAAATCTTTCTTCCCAACAATGACTAAAAGTTTAAATTTTCTTATAGCTAGTTTTTGCGTAGATGCACAGTAATGCATAAGCTGAGTCACTGAGCCACAACTTTAGGCCGAGACTCTGTCTGAGATGTGGGTGTACTGTGCTTTCTTTTTTTCTTTAAAGGCCATGCTGCTATGGAGCAGGGATTGGTTAACCCACAAAGAGCTGTTTTAGGTCTCATTTATTGACCCTTAATTAATATTTGTATTAAAATATGAAACCTATATGATTATACATCAATCCTTGTCTTTAGATTGATTATACAATGGCACAAATGAATCAATATCACTCGTTAAGACATGTATTTAAAGGTGAAGAGTCAATTTAGAGATATTTTTTAATTGGACAAAGGCTTAATTGTCTGTTGCAGATTAAAATGCATCTGCAGGAAGCTGCCAGATTCACCAAGAGCATCCAATTTGTGATAAATATAGCTCAGATTATTGTATTACTTCGAAACAATACCACCATAAAATGAAAATAAAAATTCAGAGACCTAATTTTTGTCAAAAAAACTGTAATTAACCCTTTTATTACCTGCATCTCCTCTTGCGGATTGCTGTATTATGTTGAGACATGGAGTGTTTTCTGTTGCAGAACATCCTCTGTGAAAACAAGGACAAAAAAGTAGAAATATAATGCATTTTGAATGTAATTGTTTATTATTTAGTAGCTATCAAGTACAACTATGAGGCAAATAACTCTTTCTCGGCAGTCATAATAGGAAAATGCCACCCAAAAAAGGACATTTCTCGGCAGAGCAGATGGCTTTCAGCTCAAATGCTGATGGATGTGATGAAAACAATTATAAAATGTGGCGACAAAGTGACATTTAACAATCATCTGCTGTAGATTTCTTCTCAATTTACAAGATTTTTCAAGTGTAAATTACACCAGTATTTAAATAAAGTGAAACATTTGCTCATGTTTTTATTGAATTTGTCCATTTAAACACATTATCTACAGTTAATCTGAAGCTAAAGGGTTAAATCCTGCTCCTGAGCGTCACTGCTTTTAGTCCACAGTGATGGTGCTGAAATCAGATGGTGGATATTATGGGTTTCTTTGTCGTCATAGGTAAATTACTGCCCCCTCTGGTGGACACGGGTATTTGATTTGATTTTTAAAAGGGACGAAAGCAAAAACACACAGACCTGTGTTTCTCAGGACCAGTTTGATCTTGCCCAACCTTGTGGCCGTGAGCTGTGTGGGTCCCCATTGTTGTAATCTCAAATTGGTATGTCTCTGTAGTACCAGAGCACCCATGCCGAGCCATAACTGACTTAGGTCTAAGGTGTAGCGGAATATAACAGACACACAAACACTCTTCCTTCCTTTTCTTTTGCCAGTGCTATGAGTCCATGGACCATTTTTAACTCTGTGGCTGATGTCACTGCCTCATATTAGGCTTGTGTTTGTGGGAAAACACCCCTGTATACTGTAATCCTGTTTTTCTAAACACAAGTATCAGATGTCAACAGAGCTTTTACTGCTCCCTCTAGTAGCCTTCAGCAGTCAGTCAGCTCACACACATTTTACTTACTACTATCTAAATCCTGCCCCTAAAGTAGCTTGATATATTTTGTAAAGTAATGCGTTATGTGATAAACAACAGCTCAGGCAGCCATTGCACATTTGTTTTCCCATTGTACTGCAGCTCTCTGTCACGCCCATTAGCTGCTGCTATGGCGTCTCAACATGCCTTCCCACATTTAGCTCGCTGCTGCTGAGGAGCTATCAGCTCGGTCCATAGAAACACACAGAAAGCAGAATGGTGCTGAAAGGCTCGAGTGCCATGCAGAAGCAGAGAGGCTGTTAACTCCTTCACTGCTGAAAACTTCAGCCAGCAAGAGACAAAAATCAGCTCACTTCCTGGTTCACAGAGGCAGAATGAACCAGAATCAGTCCTATGCAACTTCTGTTTGAAATGTCTGAATTGTGTCTTGTGTCTGAATCTCTGTTTGTCTTTTGTTTCAGAAATCATCCTGATTAAAACCAGAGTCCCTTTTCTCACTGTAGCATCTCCAGGAGGAGGTTACTGTGTGAGCTTGAAGATAAGACATTTGATGTAAGAAGCTTTAACTAACTTAACACTTAAACGGCAGATTAATTTCAACATCATATGCCTATCATGGTGGAATCTTCTGTGAAACTACCATTAAAAAAATGCTTGTTGCTGTGCTCTGTGGCTGTCAAAGCACTCAGAAAACATGTCAGGCTGAAAGGAATGAAATAATCAATTAGATTGATTGGATCAATTAGCCAGTGTAGAGCTGAACTGAATATACATTTCTCTGTGTAAAGAGTAAATGTTGTTATTATTATTATTATTATTATTATTATTATTAGTATTATTATCAGTTTTGCTTGTAGGCTTTACGCTGATTTATTGAGCAGCTGATAAGTGATTTAACTGATTTCGAGCTGTCAAGCTTTTAGAAGATAACAACATACTTGTTTCACCTTTTTTAATATTTGGTCTTTGTTCATCAGGCTTTTTAAGGTAAATATTGGGTGGATGTGAAAAATGTTGCTTTAAACAAAGATCAGGGAAGCAAATTAGTTTTTCCAGCGGATGGCGAAGGCATGTCCCGCCCTACTCTGCCTCTGATTGGCTAGTACTCGTTGGTGGAATGCCCCTTTAATACTACACTTTGATACACAAGTAGTAACATATGTCATGTGAACAAACAGAGTGCCTTATTTTGATAAATGTGGCTGCAGCATCCTAAATACCATCAGTTTTAGTAAACTATGCTCTTTCTCGCTTTGTCACAGACGTCCACATCTGCACACAGTGACCATAATCCCTGCACCACCTGGACATCATGATGGATGAGGAGATCATTGAGGACCGGGCCAAGCTGAAGCAGGGCCTGGTCAAAGTGCTCCAGTGTGTGGCCACCATCTCCTCAGCAGCATCTGTGGTCAACCCCATTTTTGGCGTGGCCGGTTCCCTGATCCGGGTGGTGCTGCACCAGATTGATGACGAGGACATCCGCACCCTGAAGCGCGAGTTCGGCTCAGTCAACCGGGCGCTGGACGAGCTCTCTCAGCTGAATCGCAACACGCTGGTACAGATCAAGAAAGAAACGCTGGATGGGCAGTACTGTCGCGTGGAGGAGAACCTGAAGAACCAGTTCAGAAAGTTCATGGAGATGGTGGAGGCACGGCCGGAGCACCGCGAGCGTAAGAAGGACGACTTCGAGGAGAGCTATTCCAATGACTTGGGAGACCAGAACCTGCACACGCTTTATGACGGCGTGGTGGGCAAACCCAAGCTCTTCAGCAGACCCATCCTGGAGGTCTACCTGAAGCACTCGCAAGGCGACCGCCACACCATGGAGCGACTCTGCACACGCCTCACCTACCTGTTCTGCATCGGCCTCATCGCACTCATGGGCTACGCCGCCGTCATCGGAGATGACGAGGAGGGTCTGAGTGAGGAGTGGGCCGAGAAGATGGAGCATGTGCAAGAGAAGATGCAGGAGGCTCTTTCCAGGTGCAAATGAAGACGCAGAAGCCTGAAGATGAGCTTTTTTTCTCCACTGCTGCTTTTCTCTTATAGTCAGGACACACATGTCCACATTCCCTCTTCCTCTTTCCCTTAGCTTCTTCTATCCTTATAAGCACTTTGTGAACATCTACAGTCACTGCGTGAAAGCCCAGTGATAATGAGTAACAATATGGCTCATTCTTTTCAAAACTCCATCTGTCCAAACTTCGGTCACAGAGTCACAGGCGTGTATGTTCTGTCCAGGATGAGGTAAAAGACAACTCAATAATGTTTCACAATATTTTGTATTGGCTTCACACCCCAATTGGCTCAAATTCACAGATTAAGTCGTTCAATTACGTGATGAATCTGGATAAGACTGCAGTGGTTTCAAATAAGACTGAGCACTTTGAGATAAGTCAGCCGTGGGCTCATTACAATTAATCACAAATATACTTTGAAAGCTACATTTTGAGCAATGTAAGGACATTACGTGCTATAAATCATCCGATTTAACATAAATGCACCCAGCTTCAGTTTGTGATATTGCAATGAACTGTGCCCATTTTGCACTTTTGGAAAATATTCGCCATTTATTGTAGTTACACTACAAGTAAATCAGTTGGTTGGAACGAGAACCTCGCCTGTGTAATATCGCAACATGCGAGAAAACTATACAGTTCATCTGGGAGCTTATGCCATTGATGTAATAACTGCTATGAGACAGAATTTCTTTGCCAACAGAGGGATATATCAGTTGAGCTATAACTATAATCTATAATATAAAAAAAGCAAACCAAAACAAGGAACAAACATCCCAAAGTTTCTAGAACTATGAATGTAACTACAGACATACAATAATCATTATCATACTGCAATGTGCAAATTAACTAAATACATGCCACATATATATTGTATGTTGCTCATGCATGGACTTCATGATACACTATGCATACTTGTTGCTGTCGAGCACTAAATGTAATTTTACACTAATTTCAGGTGCTGCTGTACCGAGTTCTTTATTTTTGAACATTTGCAGTTAATTGAAAACACTAACAGCACACATAAAATTTGTTGTAACACTACATCTGGCAAAACCCTTCACCACAGAAGGATACACTAAATATAATTTGCCATTTATGAGGTCAAATTAAACACATTGCGATGTGTGCTTCCATTTTCACTCCCCAGAATTGTTTTACGTTTATACACAACTGAAGAATTTGACTTGTGCAACTCGGCCACTCTTTTATTTTCTATTATATGTGCTGGAGGAGCACCAAGTATGGTTGTAATATGTAGGTAACATTGCCAATGGGTTTCTTTGGTGTACGGCCATTTAGAGCCTATAAAAACATTTAATATCCATTATTTGAGGGTTGCTTTTTTAAACGTAGGCATCAGCATCAAGGTTTTTTAGTTCTTCTAATATACTCCCTCGTCTGACCAACAGTGCCTAAATGTGCCAATACTTTGTATTATTTGTTTTTGAGGGTTTTTGTCTTAATCATTTAGGTATTTTATTGTTTAAGGCATTATGTTTGACTGGTCTACACGCTGCAGTTCAGATTTTAAACTTGTGGTTAAAATAATGTTTTTAAATGTATATTTTTTTTTTTGTTTTAGCAAACTGGTGGTATCAGTTATGTGGGTTTGGATTGCTGCATCAGGACCGTTCAGAGACAGCAGAGCAGTAGTAGACAAAACATGTGATCACAAAACTATCTAATTCGATATTTTTTCCCATTTTACACAGTTCTAGCCCGTTTTACTCTCATGCTTTCAGTACATAACTCTGTCCTAAACTGGATTATAGTTCTGTGGCATTGTGCCATATCTCCTATTGTTACAACAGATTCAGAATACGCTACATAAATATAGTCAAAATGCTGTCAATATGGAGGAATATTATATAAACCTCTTAAGGCTTTTTAAAAAAATGCCATATATGTGAATATGTTGCCTTTTTGTTATGAATCTTTGATGCCTAGTTGTATATGTACCACTACAAATAAACATGAGTAAATAAATACTGACATGGAGTTGTCAATTATTTAAGACTGGCCCGCACAGAGGTCTGACCTCAACTTTTGGGATGAACTGGAACGCCAGCTGCGAGCCAGTCGTCAGTCGCCGACCTCACTAATGCTCTTGTGGCTGAATGGCAGCAAGTCACTGCAGCCAGGTTCCAAAATGTTGTGGAAAGTCAAACAGAATGGAGGGTGTTGGTGCACCGTTTTAGAATCAGATCAGATGAACTATTGCATATGAGGGTAATGTTTGGGTGTCCATATACTTTTGGCCATATAGTGTATTTAGCTATAAATAAATAAATTCTAATGTATCTTCTTGAAAACACAAAGCAATTGTCATTAATACATTGCAAGTATAGGTAGAAAATCAATATAAATATATATATATATATTATTACATGTACAGTATATGTACAAAATAAATAAGTATGGTGGAATAAAAGACAATATTGTATATGCTGTCTTTCCATCAGACTTCCCCTTAGTCGAATAATGGTCACCCTCTACTGCCAAACAGGCTTTAATGTTAAATAACAAAGAATAGGAAAATAAACTAAGAGAAATCTAGAGTAGTGAAATGAAAGTGAATAAAATGTTTGTTTAGTTTCATGGTAGGTGTAGGGGTGATTTTTTGGTTTCAAATTCTTATCAGTCACTCTCAATGTAATGGTTTTTGTTTGATTCTTTGGATATTTTGTTCAATCATATCAGAGCAAATGTAATTCCATTTACAGCAGAATAGTTGTGTGTAAAGCACCTTTATCTCAAAAATCAGTCAAGGAAGTTTTTTCCACAATTTGACAAAGTCATAAATATTTAGTTACCGCTTGTTCCAATAATGTACTGTTACGCCTATTTTATTATGTGATAGTTAGTAGTCAGTAGACGGTAAAATATTAAAACCCAAGACAACTTGTTATTTTTATGACAAATCAAATATTAAATTGAAATATTAAGGGTTGTGTATATTATATTATTTGCCAGGAACATCTATTTGGTATCTTTGGAAAATAAGAGATCTTTATGCAAATGTAAATAATTTAGCATTATGAAAAATGTTCTCAGAGGAGAGGATCATGAGGCCAGTAAGGGCTGTAAAGGTGCAATTTACTGGTTGGTACAGCAGAGGGCGTGAGTACTTCACTTGCTTCAACATTACACCTGTTTTCACGGAACTCCTCGGGGGCCCACAGGACTGAAGCATCACATCTGCGTCTCCAAACTGACGGGCTATTAAATACTTCCTTCTTAATAGGGCCCAAACAGATCTGTTACATGACCTGCGCGAAGGCAATCCAAATTAATTTAGAGGATCAAAAGATGTTTTACCTGAGGTGAAGTAAAATGGGCACATGGCCTAGGTTAATACCTGTGGTATGGCCCTCATGCATCCTTTTCCAGCAGAACAGGTTTGACTAACAGCTCAGAGTTGGGGAACCGAAACAGGAAAATGTGCATTGCTGGCGTTTGAAATGCAGATTATTGAGACACAAAGATTTGTGGTTCTTACCTGCCCCGCAGACTGAATGATGACTGTCTTTGAGCCACCGACGCACGTCGTCTATCATGTGATGGAGCTCGTTTTTCTCTCCATGACAGGAGCTCGTTTCGGAGAATCCATTTCCAGCTGGACAAATTAAATGTGTATTATTTCTAAATTTCAAATACAAGTCTTGGGCATGAAACAAAAACAAATATTCATACATGGCGTTAAGCTCGTCATGGTTTGGAGGAGAAACGATTTGCGTAATGTTTTTTTTTTGGTGAGGGAGGTTCAGCTTGGGAGCTCACAGGGCGCGTCGTGTGCGCTCAGATGAGGATGTCAGGTTTGATTTGATCACCATAAAGTCATCTGACTGATAAAAAACACTTTATTCGTTGTTCATTTCGATTTTAAACGCACGTTTTAACCTGATTTATTTGTGACAAATCGGAGTGGAGAGAGGTGGCGCGCATCTGTAGTTATGAATACTGTGCGGTTGAAACAAATTCGCTCCCTGCACATTCATATCTCCATTAATATGATATAATAGATTCTGAATCTTATTACAAATCCCTGATCACACAGCTGTGTGTGTGTGTGTGTGTGTGTGTGTGTGTGTGTGTGTGTGTGTGTGTGTGTGTACACATGATATGAGATGTGGTAAAAATAAAAAAAAGATGATGATGATGATGATGATGATGATGATGATGATGATGATTACATCAAGTTGGCGCATACAGACACTAAAAAAAGACTAAAACGCAACAATAGTTTCCTGATCGTCTTACCTCAAGTTTGGATCATTTCACATTCAACAAAAGCTGAAGAGCAGAACGATGATGAGACATTTGCACCAAGTGCGCAAAAAAAAAAAACTCTCAGAAAAGCATCTGTCGAAAATATGTTGGAAATGATGAACAGCAAAACATATTTAAATGCAGCTCCGTTTTGTTAAGAAGAGACTGAATCGTCCTTTCATGGTGATATGAAGACTGATAAGAAAATGGAACCGAGCACATTTCACCTCTTGCAGTTTGCGCTCTGTCAGTCAGTCAGTCTCTCTCTCTCTCTCTCTCTCTCTCTCTCTCTCTCTCTCTCTCTCCTTATCTCTCTCTCCTTTGCAGATATTGAGTGCGCATTTCTTCTTTCTCTCTGGGTCCTGCTTTTGGACCCCTCCTCAGCTCCCCAGTGGTGGATGAGATAACCGTGGGAATTTTCTCAAACTTGAAAGGAAAAATAAAACTTGTTTGCAGCTGTTAGAGCTCATCAGCCGTGAAGGAGCAGCAAAGTCGTTTCATTCAGGTAAAGAAAAGCAACGCTGTTATTATAGGAATGTGATGAATGTCCTGATCTTCCATCAGAAGGGGTAAAAATGCTTTAAGGTGTGTCCGATGCTCTCAGGGGATTTGTGCGTAAAAAAAAAGCCTGCCGTTGCGCATTTCTTTTGGGTGCGCATGACAGTTAAACATGGTGCAGTTTGGACACATGACAAACATTTTTTTATTTTATTTAAAGGATGGTTTTGTTCACACACTATTTATTTGGTTTTCAGATATGTGCCCTTCTTTATTATAAATATAGAAAACAGCATTCAGATGCGAATAAACAAAACTAATGTCGATGTTAATGTGTCGAGTAGATGGGTGACGTAGCATCTGTGGTCCATCCACAGAAAAACATCTGAACAGAGAAAAGGTAATTTATGTATGTCAGATTTCAAGCGAGGATGTAAGGGGATTTTTAAACATGGTTTGGCCTTGGTCTGTTCTGACATGAGTCATACGCAGACCCAAGGGCATTTGTGTCATTTTCTCATCCCAAGTAATCTCAGGGCCCCCATTTTGTTTAGATGACATCATTACCTGCATCCTTTTTGGTAGGGAGGTTTTTCTGAATATAATCTTCATGTCACAGCTGACAGGGTCAAGGTAAAGATTCTTACTTTAAAGCCTGCATTTGAGCCTGACATTTTTTACCTTCACATGTATCGCCAGTTAACAGAAAACAGTTTCATGTATTTTTTGCTAGAGGTATTCTAGGGCAGCAACCAACGAGTCGTTTGTTTGGTCTATGAAATGTTAAAAGAAAATAGTGAAATTCCCTTTATAAGTTAGTAGTTTGTCTGCTTCAAATGTCTTGGTTTGTCTGACCAACATTGCTAAATATAAATATATTTATGTAATATATATATAAATATATTTGTGTATTGTCACACAAGACAATGAAAAGCAGAACATCCTCACATTGGAGAAGCAGCAAGCAGAGGTTTTTTGGCATTTCTGCTTGAAAAATGACTCAAAGATTCTTCAATTATCAAAATAATTTCAGATCAATTGTCTGCCGATTGATCGACTACTTGTTTCAGCTCTGGAATATTCAGATTACGGTTCACCAATATATTCTATAACCTTAAAGGAGAAAGCTTATTCATGTTAATACTAGTGAGTTTTATGAAGAAAAAAAAGGAAACAGAGGTCAAGATTCTTTGAAAAGCATTTAACTTCTACTCTCTTTAGTAATTAGCTATGTTAAGTTGCTCTGTAACACAAATATCGTATTCTTTTTCAGGTTTATTTATATCTGACTCCAGATTTTGTCCCTCTGTGTTTCAGAACATGACCACTTCATTGGAGAGTGTTGTGGCCCAGAAGAAGGAGGCCATCGAGGCAGTGATGGATATGTTTGAGAAGGGGGCTGAGGTGTTGGCCAGCGCTGTGGGCGAGCTCTTCCCCCTATGTGAGGCCGCCGCCCCGGTTCTCCGCCTGGCCTTAAACAATGTTCACAGCAAAGAGGTCTTCTACGTTAAAGAGCAGTTCCTGACGGTGAGGAACAAGCTTGACGTGCTCTCCACCCAACTGGAAGACATTGACAGTGAGATCAAGAAGGGGAGACTGGATTCCCAGTACTTCTCAGTGGAAGAGAACATTAGGAACCAGTTTCGGAAGTATATGGACATCTTGGAGGCAAAACAGCAGTTCCGGGAGGTGAAGACCAAACTTTTTGTGGAGCACTTTGCCAAAACTGGAGGAGAGAAGAACCTATTTGTGCTGTATGATGCTCTGATGGGAACAAACAGCTTTGGAGAGTCAGTTTTAGAGGTGGTCGAAAGGTAAACGGTTATATTTCATCACATTTATGTTTCTGGATTCATTGCAGCTTTCATTTATTGCTTCTGTGCAGGTTTTTGACACCATTATCACTGCAGTTCCTCTGGATTGGAGCACCAGATAAACTCCTTCCTCTGTTTTGCAGGTATGTAGCGAGGAACCGTCGTCTCCTTGAAGATTTCTGTGTCCGGATGAAGGAGCTCTTCTGTTTGGGCCTGATTGCTCTGCTGGGCCACTGTGCCTTAACCCAGGGCCAAGAGGAAGAAGACGACAAAATCCTAGAGTGGAGCAGAAAAATTGAAGAAGTTGAGTCCAGGATGAAGACAACCATCGAGTCCTGTATCGCTGCCTTCCCGGAGCAAGCAAAATTAGATGCCAAGCACCTCCTGCAAGAGAAAGAAGAAGCGACTCTGCAAGATACGACTCAGCAGCTTCTTGAGTTTTTGGTGAAAAAGTATGATTGGGTCAGCTGGTCAGTGCGGCTAATCAACCATTCAGGGAGCACATACCGGAACTGGCGAGCAGGGGAGCACTTTCACCACGTGGCGGGACAGAACTGGTTCGAGGTGCTGCAGGTAAACAACATCAACCTGGTGGTGTCGTACAGCACTAAACCGCAGCCGGTGCCTCGCGACTGCATCCAGCAGGTGATGGAGGGCCAGGGGAAGAAGGGAAACGCCCCGGTGGTGGTGGAGGTGTTGGAGAAGCAGCTGTGCGGGTTTGTTGTTCACGCCGTAAGTCGCCACAAGGAGTCTGCAGCCGCATGGAGCTTTCCGGAAGACTGTCACTACTGGGAGAGACACAAGAATGTGGCAGTGTGTGTGCACTCAGAGTAAAGGTGACACGTGTTTCAGATTTTAGGATTTTATCGCAGAGGGGTGTATTTCAGTTGAGATACTGTATATGTATCTTGCTTGTCCAGAGAATATCAGTATGTAAGTTTACCTTAAATGAAAATAATGAACCTCAGAAACTGGGGATGCACCAATCCAATAGGCTTGATGGGTGAATGTTCAGCACCACAACAATCCCATGTGCACAATGTTATCTTATTCATCAATACTTGTCGGCAGTTTTCACTCTAGTCACCCAAATAGCATTCTTACAGCAGGGTGCCTGATCACTTTATGTTCTGCTCCTTCATTTTTTTCACATAGATCCCACTTATAGTTAAGAAGTAATGTACAGTCAGTGAAGAAATAATCTGATCCTTTACTTACTAAACGTGTCAATACAACAATGTAAGAATAGTCCATTACAAGTAAAAGTCCTGTCTTGAAAATCTTCATAAGTACAGAAGTATTATATCAGCAACATTTTAAACTGACCCGATGTGTGCAAATATTATATATGACATTACTAGATTGTTACAATTGAATACATGCAAAGCATTTTACTGTTGTAGCTGTTTGAGGCAGAGCTTTAACTACTTTTTTTTTTAATATAAAGTGAGGTCATTTAGTCCAGTGGTTCCCAATTTAGGAGTCTGGCCCCTTTTGAAGAGTCTCCAGATAAATCTGAGGGGTCATGAGTGTTATTGGGAGAGGAGTGAAGAAAATACAGAGTTTTGCTACACAAATTTGTAATAATTGTTTCTTCAAAACCTTTATTTCTTTACTGGATAAGTGTACCTCTTTGAGCATCTTTGGTTGAACAGCTAACAACTACAGACATCTAAAACATGACACAGGGCCATAGACAGTAGACACTGCTTGTCTGTAAAGGGTCACAAGACAAGCCAAAAAGGTTGGGAGCCACTGCTTTAATCTTGAGCAATACAATGTATTTTATAAGCTTATATCATTTTTTTTAATACAGTTATATCCTTACGTTACTTGTACTGTAGATGCAAGAATGGCTACCATCAGGTCCATGCAGTAAGGCATAAAGATTTTAAATTGGGGGGGGGGGGAAATTGGTGCATCCCTATCAGAAACATTGTATTTCAGATTGTTTGTTACAATTATTTTATCACAAATGCACTTTTATTAGCTTTCTGGGTTGTGTGAACTTTGTAAACATGTAGATATTGGATTTACAGACATTTGATGTAAATGTATTTTATGTTGTAGCTCTTTAAATATTAACTGCTTGCATAACTGTGTATCTTTTTATTTGTAATTTATGAGTTACTAACCACTTTGTTTATAACTATAAGACACCTTATAAGACTAACACTGTATAATGGGACATGTCTTGTGCTTTTACCTCAGCTGCATACAGTATTAATCCAGTCTCCCATGAGAAATGGCTTCTGCACCTACAGCTCTAAAGAGATGGTTTTGCTGAGGCTGCATCCACCGAGCTGTGCTCCCATTTTGTCTCTGCTCAGCAGGCTGGCCTACATAACTCTGACGGGGGGACACTTTTTCAGGCGTGAAAAACAAGAGGCTTGGAGTTTGGCACTGGAGATGCGACAATGTGCCTTGTGTTTTAAACACATTCGAACCCCCGAACCAAAACAACCAAACCTCAGTGCTTACCAAGTGCTGTGCCTATAATTATGTAATGGATTAGCAGTGATTTCGTCTGTAAGATTCTTCATTTGTGCATTTTATTTTTGTAACGTTCGGTGATAAAACCGCTGCGTTGTTTTGCATTTCCCAGCCAAATTTGATGCATTTTTTATGACTTATGTTTGCTTTTCTGTCTATGTGTGAGGCATTTTTCTTAGTTACCGCCGCGAAGGAGGTTATGTTTTCTGAATAATCTCAAAAATTAGTTCCCCGACTGGGAATATTCACACTGCATTAACATTGTGAGATAGGGCATGCCTTAGCGGAGGTCTGGTCTATCCAAATGTCCTTCTAGTTTGTTATGATATCCTGCTCATACTAAACACTCACACTTCCATTTTGGTTATTTCAAACAAACCACTGTGACTTTTGCCAGAAACTTTAAATCATTTCACTCCCTGTGCTCAAAAGTTCTTCCCTAGGGAAGAGGAATCTATGTCATGTCCACAACAGCTTCTTTCTTCAAAGAAATAAAATCAATGCATGATCAATGTTCATCATACTCTTTATGCTTTATGACAATTAATGACCAAGTACAAATAGTTAATGGATGTGTAAACAAGTATAATCTAATATCTGCCTCTCTTTTCTTGTACAAATGTGATTTACGCAGCACTGTTCACGTCTGTGCCCATTAAAACCAGGCAGTGCACCCTCAGCAACAGGCACTCCGACTAATTTAATTGATATTTACACATAAGTCAGCATTTCCTGACCGCAGCTCTGGTTTGATAGTCTATGAATAACCTTTGGCTGAGCTAATATTCTGCAGACGAGCAGCAAAGTGCTTGGCTTAGCAGGATGGTATCAGTCATAATGCTCGGTGTAGGTGCAGAGCGGGTAGAGATGGCCATCATTTCATATCTCAGTGGATCTGGAGGGTCTTAAATCCAGCCTGTCAGAATCCATCAAGTGCTATCTGTAATATGCAACGCAGTGCAGGAGAAGTGCACTGTGTTGAATCATCTGAGAGGTTTCTGTGTCTGCGGTGGGAAATAGCTGCTGGTGGGAAGATGAGGTTGTTATGGGGATAAAATGTGTCCATATAACCAATTTTAAGCCAAAATTATCAATTAGATTATTGATTGATAGCCTGGCTCTGTCTAAAGATATAAAATACGCCTACCAGCACTTCTAAAAGCTCAGCATATCATCATGATGCATTTAGTTTGTTTATTTTGTACAAAATGGTATGAGAAACAACAAATGGCCATTTCCCAGACAAGAAATAGTCTGGCACAAACCCCTCATAAAACCTCTAATTGTCCCTTTTACACATTTCTGTAAATATTAAACAAATTAAATGTTAATTGGGGTGCTGATGGACTGATTTTTATTACATTTGGACAGAGCCAGACCAGCTAAGCTAACCACCTGCTGGTAGTATATAGCTTCATATTTAGCATACAGATATGAGAGTTTTCTCATCTTCCTCTCAATAAGAAAGCAAATTGGTGAGCTTAAGCTGTGTTGGCAGGTGTATTTCTGCACTGTATAGAGCTAGGCTAGCTGTTTCCCACTGCTTGCAGTCTTTATGCTAAGCTAAGCTAATCATTTCCTGACTCCAGCGCTGCACTTAACAGACATTAAATGGTATCAATGTTGTCATTTAACTCTCTAAAAGAAAGGTCCTCGAAATGTTGACCTATTCCTTTTTTAAGGGTGTTTACACCCATAGGTGAACAGTGTAGAAATTGCAACTTTGTTGTAACACCTTGAACTGTATTAAAGTTTAACTCTGATGTGAACAACATAAAAACATCCTTATTTCTAAAATGCTTGTCACACTCGTCATTGTTTCATTCTAAATCAAATATGCTGGAGTACAAAACCAAAACAAAGGAAAATGCGTCATTGTCCAACTACTTATGGACTGTAACACGCAAAACTGCACCTGCTACCTTTTTTGGCACAAAGCCTTTTTATAATTAAAAATCCCAGACAGGTGACTAACACTCTTTACCACCTTTGATTTGTGTCAGTACTTTAATCCTACGTTGAAAAAACAGAAAATGTGGAGCAGACAGAGAGATGGGTGTGCCAGACAACAGTTCCATCTTCAAACACACCATAGAACCAGTCCGAGGGAACAGACCACTGAGATGTTGCGACACAACAAACAAAACCGGAAAACTCGCTGCAACAATAGGCCAGTTCACCTACTATGATCTGTTTATGGTTTATCTAAATAAAACTCATCCTAATTGCTTCACTTTTATCTTTTATTTCAATGTGCTAGATGGATTTAGATGCTAATTTCTACATTTCTACCAGGAGTGTTAAGTATTTTTTAGGTTTTTCTCCTGCGTAGACATAAAGAGCAGCAGCTGCCTATACTGTAAGCCACTGGATTCATTAGTGGTCATGTGGGCTTTGCCTAGGTAACAACTATTGATCCAAGAGGCTCTTCCCCTGCATAAAAGGCTTTGGCTGTGGTAGCCCGTCAATCCTGACTGTCATTATGGGAAGACTAAAGCATCTGTTTACTGACATGATCGACTGCATCCATCTCGTGCCACAGGAGCCAAAGATAGCTTGTCTTGTGGTTGAGGGAAGGTTAAAGTTAAGTTTTTACGGATGAAAGAGTGAGATCTGGTGAGGGAATGGTACTAGTGGTAGTTTGCAGACAGAGGGCGCTATCAACATACAGATCTAACAGGCAATCATGTTTTTAACAAAACCAATAAATCATCTGTCAGGCTGTTGCTATGGGCCATCTTGATACACAGAAGAGTGTGCATTGCTTTTGGGGCTGTTTCATGTTTTGGTTAATTTATTTAGAGTTAAAAGATCTAAGTCACTCTCACACTGGAGCTTCTATACACAGTTAAAGTGCAAATGGTCGCAATGTCATATGAGAGTGTTGATCACTGATTTTTACCATTTACTAGAAAACTTAAAAGAAAGCAGGTACAGATGTTTCCCTTTTCTCTGCTGGGACTGGATAAATAAGGCTGTTTTTACAAAGGAAGTATGACACAGAAAGCAAAAGCTATCATGATGTAATTCTGCATATAATGAACTGATTACATCCCTGCAAGAAAACAAACTACTTTCAGTTCACAAAATCGTTTTCCAGCATTTCTAAACTCTTTCCTTTCCATCAAGCCGAGATAGAAAGCCAATATCAATATTTCATAAACAAATGAAAGATTGGATGGAGGCTAGCATCAGAGTGGCCCTGGAGGGGAGAGTCGATCAATGGTAGGATAGCTCTGTCCGCTGCTGTCTGCCAATCCACAGGCCCACACAGGATAATGCTATTACCCATCAGTCCGAGTGGACCATCGACCAGCCGGCTGCTCTTTGAGTGGACTAATCCAATAAAAAGCATTAAAACATTTGTTCAGTGACACACTGAGCCCAGAACTCAGGACTGACGATCCCACCTGGCTGACTGTTTTAGACATAAAGGCAGCGGGGAAGAGTAACAAAGTACATTTACTCAAGTACTGTACTTGAGTACAATTTTGAGGTACTTGAGTATTTCCATTTTATGGTACTTTTCCACTAAACTTCAGAGGGAAATAATGTACTATTATTACTAACTATTAGTAATGATGTATTATTATTGATAATGATAAGACTTAATTGATTCCTTGCTGAAAATTTGCAAGCTACATAGTAATATGTTTTGTATTTATATATATATATATATATATATATTATTCCGAAATGGGCCATTTCAGGCAATTTAGTTAATTAAACGGGCAACTATGAGCCACTATTAGCTTCTGTGCATTTTGGCCAGGATCATAAGCTGAGCTGCTAGCAGCTAACTAGCATAACGTGGTTTAACTTAGAAGCTGTATATCTCAAGAAAAATGTATCAGATGAGGGCTCAGTTTTGAAATAAAAATGTTGTCAGTCTCTAAAATCAAAAACAGGACAGGAAGTTGTGGTGCCTATACTGACTAGTGTGTTGAAAAAAATTACTATTTCACCTTTGGAGATGCGTTCAGAAGTACAAAGCTGAAGTCTTCCAATATGGCCGCCACATGGTCAGACATTATAGAAAGAGTGTGTTGACTTCACCTCTCAACTAGGTGCTCAGGTAACCCACATTTGGTCCTTCCTCAGGGTGTTTCAGAGAAGATTAAACAAAACAGATGGCTGAACCTTTGTCAATTATCCAATGAGAATTAAGCACATAGAGGGCCAGCCCCTAAAGGATGCAGACATTTTTCAAACTAAAAGCACACAACAAAATGTTACATAAACATACAGATGTATCACACGGTCATAAGATATATCATAGAAATTACGTTTCTAAAATTCTAATTTTGATTTTTACCTAGGTTGTAAATATGATCCTTATTTGCTAGTATTAGACTCTTCCATATGGTCACATATCATATGCACATTACCTACCTTTATTTACCATCACAATTGGTGTAGGTGCAGGTTTTTATGTGTTGCCTGAATACAATTCCTCTTCTTGACAGGGTTAAGCTGAATTCTGTAAATGTATACGCATTCCAGTGGTGGAATGTAACTAAGTGCATTTACTCAAGTACTGTACTTAAGTACAATTTTGAGGTACTGTTCATTTACTTGAATATTTCCATTTTATGTTACTTTATACTTCTATTTCTACAATAGGGAAATATTGTGCTTTTTACATCGCTACATTTATTTGATCACTTTAGTTAGTAGTTTTTTTGCAAATTTAGATTGTGAATACAACACATAAATAAGTAATGATTTATGATATATTATTATAAATTACTGTAAGCTACTGAGCAGTAGGTTACATAAAGTAGTTGAAATCAGCCCAACCTTTGCCAGCTGCAACAGTAAAGTGATGCTTACATATAATAAATATAACTTTTGTGAAATGGACGACTGTGCATTATGATCTTTTTTGGTAGCTTTTACTTCTGGTGCTTCAAGATGCTGATACTTTTGTAATGTTTACTTAAGTAACATGTTGGAATTCCAGCTTTAACAGCAGTTTTACCTGCTGTATATATCTGTAGAGGACCTACATGTGTCTGAACGCAGCTGGAATATCTGAAAAATCCATTTGTCAGTAAAGCTTTTAAGTGGAAATCCACCGGGTGGTAAACACGTGTCTTGGCCATCTGCAGCGCCTCGAAATTTCCCTCATGTTTTCCAACACTTCCCTTTCTCCTCCGATGCCATGTTTGTCTGGCTTCCCTCTTCAAGGCCCCATGTTGCTTCACTCAAACCCCCAGCACTGTTGCAGTCTAAACCCCCCCCCCTAACACACACAAAGTCAGATTCTTCTCTCCCTCATTTGCAGCAGGTTGTCGGCCCTGTCAGCATTGAAGAATCTCACAATATTAATCTGTGTTCTTGTTCACCCTGACCTTCACTTACCCCACTCTCTGTTTCTGCTGCTAACCTATCTGTCTCTCCTCATTTGTAGTCCTGCAGCTCTTTACCTGTCTATCTGTCTTCTCTCATTCTGTCATTGTTTCTTAAACAGGTAGGATAAAAGACACCTAAAATCCTCTATGTTCTGAAAAAAAATCCCCAAAAAACATATTTTTGTGATCTGGGAATAATAAGTAAACATTGCCAGACTGTCATTATTTTACTGGTTTCATCTGGTAACTGAAAGAAGGAATGCTTCAATATTTTAAAACAAACTTCATTAGATAAGAAAAAAAACACTATTTTGGTTTCATCAGTAGGCTAAAAGAAACAAATCAGCTAGGTGAGTCTGGTTGTGCAACACAGATGGGGGAGGTGACGTTGTGGATAAAGACCCCGAGGGAGTGGGAGGTGAATAAGTAAAAGCGTGAGAAAGAGGAAATGAAAGAGAGGAGAACCAGGAAATGCCACGTCACAGAGAGTCATTGCCTTCAGTTAATCCCTCACAGTCTGCATCAAATCCTCATGAGAACATCAACAAATACAGAGGATCAGATGCAGGAGCGGACTAAATGATTTAAAGGCGCAAGGCAAATACCAACATGGGCCCCCCCTAGAGTCTGAACTCTACTTCTGAAAACAAAGACAAAGAGTGATGCTGGAGCTGACATATCTTGACTAAGAAAAGTGGAACTCTGTCTCCTAGAAATTACAATTATACAGCCTACTGCTCATCTTTTTTGCCAAATACATTTTAAGGGAAATATAATTGTTTCCCAGATTGTTCAGTGGGTGCACAAAGGGTAGGACTTTGACTCAAACTTACCCTAACTTTAAATGTAACCGTAGCGGTGTGATATTAAAAAAACATGTCTATTTTTGATAGGTGAAGCGTTCTGTCGATAGTAGTGTTTTTATTTAACTGTTGTTACTGTTTATGGTGAACATTTTGCAGATAGCTTACATCCCGGATGCGTCTTCCTCTTAAAAAGAATAGACTCTAATAAAAACTAATGACAGTGCTTTGCATTTATAATCGCAAGGCCTATTCTGCCCTCTGCTGTACAACACTGAAACACCTCTTTACTTTGTTTTCTGTGTTGTATTGTATAATCAGCAGATTCATCGATAATGAAAATAATTGTTACTTGCAGCCCTATTCTTAATCTCTTAACAAGTCATAGATATGTGTGGGCATGTGCCTTGGAGGAGTGTAGAAGTATGGCTGTGAAAATGTGCACTCGTACTTGTGAAATGCTGTATTGTCAACACATCCGCTACCAAGGTGTGTTTGGGGAGGGTTGGTGAGGGGAATCGGGTAAGGGTGAGGGTTTTGTAATGCAATGTGTAAACTGTATTATACCACTCCTTTAATAAAAAGGATTGTAAAAAAAGTAATGGCGAACAAGTTTTTTTTGGACAAAGTTTACTGTGCATGTCTTTTGCAACAGTTCGAGCAGGATGCTGTTACAGCGCATGTCAGCGGCAAGTACAAACTGACACACAGATATTTATTTCAGATTTTTATGAGTCTCTTCTTGATTGTTTGATTCATTGTCCATTTGCTGTATCAAGGTTCAGTTAGGCCTTGAAGGGGTTATCCTTGGCCATTTTTACACATAGCTGGATCTCTCTACAGTCACAATGTAAAACAATTAATTTAGTAATTAAAGACAAAAGGCTTAATAATTGTCATGTAACATGTGTTTTTCATGTAATTGTTACACAGTTAATGCATGTATACAGAGCAAAACACTTTATTTCTGTGTTGGATTTTAGTTTTTATTTAGACATTAGAAATCTTCCATATTTTCTTATCAGTTTGTGCATTATTTGCCTTTGGCCCTCACCAACAGTTCAAACAGAGCCAACGTTTGTTTAGTAGGACTTTATTTTATAGCAGTCATAGTAATAGTTAAGGCAGTGGATGTACAGCAGTGGACTCTGTGTTGAAAACAAATTTGAACACAACTGAGAGTGTTTATTCAGTTGAGACTTAGGGCTGATATCTGACGTGGATGTCAGAGGAAATCGAGGTTAGTTTAAGCAAGGAGCTCCAACATCAGATCTTTTTAATTAGAATTTTTGTGTAGGAGTCCACTCTGTAACTAGCAGTGTGGTTTCCTGAAGAAGCAATGGTATAATTTTAGAAGGAGGCTGAGATGACGATGTGTGACTTCAACATTCAGGAAGGTTCTGGGAGATTTCCCCCCCCCCCCAAGCGGGAGTTTAATAGTCCTCCAGGCATATTTGTCTGTCCACAAAAGCATTAGTGAGATACAGATGTAATTGCTGTATTGATCGGCGAACATGTTCTATCCCCTAAATCAGTATCTTTACATGCCACAATAGGCTCTGTGAATAACTGTATGATAGAGCTGATTCCTCTACATAAAGGACAGACATGGGATCATGTAGCAGCCACACATTTTATTGTGGAATGTAACAGATCTAAAATAATATATAATATAATATAATATAATATCTTTAAGCTTGTTAATATAATTAGACAATATTTAATTAATTTAACTTCTGTAATATTTATGTGCAGCAGTCTGACCTAAAATTTGAGCTTAGAGGCCTTTTTGTAGGTTCTCGGTGAATTAGGAGTACAACAATATGATTAACCAAAGGTTGCCAGCAAGAGTAAATAGATTTTCAATTTACATGGAGCTTAAAGGTGGTTTGTGTAAGGGCAAGGATGGACTCGATGGGGGGGGAATTGCCTGCAATCAATAAGTCGCCTTCTCCCAGCCTCTGAGCCTTTATCTGTTTCGTCCGATCTAACCCAAGTTTATATTGATCTGCGTGAGTGACAGATGGGCCTTTCGCTGCTGGAGTCACTGTTGCGCATACAGATCGTTGGTGCGTGACTCAGACTGGTCAAAGTTCAGTTGTGTTATAGATCATAAGCAAACTGTAGCCTACACAGCAACTCAAGAAAAGGAGGGTAAAGAGAGGAAGAGAAAGTGTTGGTCCATGATACTGTAAATGTAACAATGATAAAACTTATAGTGGTAATCTTTGTCTGCCATTGTGTGTAAAACAGTTTCTTTTACGGAGGGAATAACTTGTGAAAATCTCTCTGCCCTTAAAAGTGCCTCCTTAATCATTCCCAACTGAAACATGTTGTCATTCAAACAAGGACCTTCGACCCAGTGCTCAAGGTACAGCAGATAAGCAGAGAACAGTCAGCGAAGAGGAACTGAAAGCAGTTCTGTCACTTTTATTTTCCATGAAACCATCCTTGAAATGAACTCCCTTGACTTCTTTAGCCCAAGTGATGCTTTAGTCTGTCACCAAACGCCATGTTCTCTGTGACCTGGAAACATCTGGAGGGGGGACGGGGAAGGCCGGCGATACTGAAAACACCACCTTCACAACAAAACTAGAGACTGTTAAAGTACAGTGTATGCGGAGGTTCTGGGTTGTGTTACTTCATCACAAAAAATCCCTGAAGGCCAAATTGAGACACAAAGAATAACTGACATTGCTGAAATTTCAGTCTCAGCATGAAGAGTATGTGTTGGCGAAGTGATGGATGGCAGGATGCAGCCTTCGGCCCTTTTGGTTGTTCCACGAGCCAGGCTCAAGAATAAATATGACTGTGCTTCTGGATATAATCGTTTTGATGCTGATATTGTTTTAAAGACTTGTAACATAATCACTCTGTGATGTGAGCATTTGTCATGACTGCAATGTTCACCTTCACCCAATCTTAGGCTGTGGCAGCCAAAGCAGAAATGCATTCATGCACTATTCACAACTTCAAAAGGAAAAGGAGGCACACTCTTACTCTTACTCTTTAAAGACACAGATTATTTTGTAGACGTATTGGAGAGAAAACTGGCTATGAGATTCCCAAAAAATAGATCTTCACGCTGCACCGAGCAAATCTTCATCAGGTTATAATTGTATCAAGCACGTGTAAACACACCCCATCCTGACATTCAAATCAATGCAGTTTCGAGGGAAATTTTAATAGGTGATAACATGGGCACGCACCAACTTTCTGTCTGCTGTTTGGGGCCTCTGGCAATATCCCATGATCAAGCACCCATTACACAAGGAAAACATTTGTCAATCCTGCCCACATTCATTTTCCCATGGGAGTCAAATCCGGCATGACGGGTACTAAACCCTGTATCTCCCACTAACAGCTTTCTCTTTATGAAGCAATCCTTCATTACACTGATGTAATACTGAGGTGTGGATATACAGAAAATGAGAGCAAATGTCTGTAAGCACATACAACCCTTTTTCTTTATGTGACTACTTACAACTAAAATGGTTCCCAAAACTAACTATGTTGTACAGCTTGTGCAATTAAATAATTGGCATTAAATCCTGGTCTAGGCAGGTCATCAACATTTTTCCTGGCTTTGTTTAAAGCTCTGCCAAAAATAAGTTTTGTATTTCAGGCTGAGCGTCTTTATTTTCCTCTGTAAAGTTCTGTCTTATGAACATGTCTCTGCATCTCTTTTATTATAATGATCTGTCTTTTCTTAGTTTCTGATATACAGCTATACAAATATTCTCTTATGTAGAAGTGTGAAGTTTCTCTTTTTTTTCTGTCTCAATTAGTGCCATTGATGTTTTCAAACACCGACCCTTTTCGAAAATGCTTTGTATATATTCTACCATGGGATGAGCCACCGGTGGCTTTTCCTGTGAGCTGAAGAGACATCTTGTGGTGAGGAGGAAACATTAGCCCTTGGCTAAGGTCAAAAAGATAAAACACGGTCAATAGCTTCCTCCAACCAGGAAGTCCTTTATCATTTCAGCTTCTAGACACAAACAACAAAGACGGCACAACCTCAGTTACTGGATTTTGTTATTAGATTTAGTGCCATGAGACGAAACAGTCAAGAACTTCACATAAAATGACATCAATGTCAAAAAAACAACCATTAAAAGGTATCGTTTTATAATTTTTTACAGAATATAGATTTAAGACGCAGCTGCAATTCACAGATAATGCTTGACGTTTTACTTTCTTGCGTTGAAAAGAAAACATTTAGTTACATTTAGATCCAGAACATCTTACAATGAGTGCATATATTTATACTATTGGTGATATTGTAGGAATCAAAGCTCCTGATACTGGAATTATTAGTGCCCGTTCTATCCTAATAAATGAGTGCATCAAAAAGCAGACATAGTACTCTGTATAACACAAAATCATGAAAAAGATCAGTTCAGCTTGTCCAACATGCTGAGTGGATGCATGCTGAGTAAAGCCAGACAAAACAGCTTGATGCACACAAAGCTTTCCTCAGCTGGCTGTCATTATCTCAAATATTTTACCCATGTTTCTACCTGGCGAGTCTGAAACCACAAACAACAAAGGCAAAACTTTTCGACAAATTCAACACTTTTCCATTGATGCTGGAGCCAGAGCTTCTTCAAAGACCGTGTTGTTTGCTTGTTTCCAATCTCCAAATGTCAGGGCACTGATGCGTGTTCATTTTCTCTGCCAACATAAAAGAAATCCAGCTCTTTAGAAAGATTTGTCTGGAAAACAAACACCCAAAGAAAACAAAGCGAGGTCCTCCAGCTGAGTGACGTCACGTTCAGGCCTCTACAGTGTGTGTTTACCAGCATCGGCCTGTACCACCCATCACGCCACATACTGTTGAGTCCCTGCGAAAGCTACTCTCAACTTTCTGATGGTTATAAGTGTGAGATCTGACAGAGGGACGACACAGGAACAAGGCGGTGGCGGACGTGCTCGCCTAACCCTCCTCTGCTCGGCTGACCAGTATCAATTTTCTGCAGACATCCTTCCCTCCTCTTCCTGTTCCCGCCTCTTTATGCTCCATTAAGGAGCACAGTTGACAGTGGCATCGGGCTGCATGTGTCACGGCCTGCTTAATAAAGCACAAAGGCCATGAGTGAGCTCTGACTGTCATGGTGTGTACTCCAAACACAGACTGTCTTTCACTGGGTGCCACTGTGACGGACTGAGTGCTGCCCCTGCAGGGCAAATGTCATCCCAATTTGCAATGCTTGAATCCAGCAACCAATAGGTTTCCATCACTAATTATCAGCTTCTGCGTGAAGTAGGTCAACATTCACAAAATCCTCTCAAAAGCATTTTCTTAAAAAAGTATTTTTCAGAAAACAAGTCTCAGCATGCATGTCTAAATAATGTTTTATTTTGTTATTTAGGGTACTAACTTGCTGTGAATCCCAACTTGTTGCAAACAGAGGGACCTGAATTAGGCTTTCGAGCATGCACAGTGTCACAGAAGTTAGAGGAACCAGTGCAGTGGCCATGGCAACCTTATTCGAGCCACAACAAGAGGGGTTTTGTCTTCATGGGTCGCTTTGCTGAACCCTACTGCGATTGGTCTCCTTATTATTCTCTTTCTCCCTCTCCTTGTCTGTCTGTTTCTCTTTCTCACACATATATACACACACACACACACACACACACACACACACACACACACACACACACACACAGAAACCAATCTTTTAAAAAAAGTTTTCCCAGGGTGCATGGTGTCCCTGCATGGGGAGTGTTTACAGGATTTTATCTGTGTCAGTGCCGGCCCCTCATCCCTCTGAGTGGGTTTCTGAGGAATGCTGGAACAGGATGGAGGAGTTCCAAAGGGGGAGTGACGAGAGACAGACAGATACCGGGAGAGAGAAAGGGAGCGAGAGAGAGAGAGAGAGAGAGAGAGAGAGGGAGAGAGAGGGAGAGAGAGAGAGAGAGGGAGGGAGAGAGTAGAGAGAGAGCGAGTCTATATATACATCCCAAGGAGGCTGGTGCTCACTGGCACAGCTGGACTACTGGATAACTGGACTGCAGCCTGGACTGCAGCCTGCTGGATATTTAGCTACAAAGGTGAGTTATTTTTCTGCTCTAATTCTTTATTCAGCATCTCCATCATCTATTTCACCACTTTAGCATCATGTTTAACGTTATTTTTATGAAAAATAAGGAAGGAAAAAAAGAAAGAAAGAAAGAAAGAAAAACTCAATATTCAGTTTTGTTTGTTCAGTTCTTCTCACTATTAATAAAGCTGGTCCTCTTTAGAAACTATGAAAAACTGGATTTTCCTATTCTTTAAAAAAAAAGTCATGTATTTCCTAAAAATGTTCTTTCTGCGGAAAAATGAATTTAAGTGACGTGAAGAGGTAGAGATGAGTTATTTGGGGAAGTGGTCTTGTTAAGGACTTACGTATGTGGTTCCTATAAAAGCTCTGTAGCTGTTGACCGTTGTTTGATCAAGACTCCTTTTTTCCTTTCCCAAAAATATATTTCACTTTTTGTTGCTAAAGGAAGACAAACTTTTTCTATTATTTTTTTTTTGTTTAACAAGGGAAGATATTTTCAAACACAAACCAAGATAATTACTCAGTAAGTATAACAGTTATTTTGTCTCTTTCAATTGGAGTGGAATTTTAAATCTGTTATGTAATTACAAATTCAAATTTTGAATGGTGCACTTTTTTGTTATTTTCAACACATAGAAATGTGGGGGGGGGGGAATGTAAAAACACTGATGGCATGTGGCTGAATAAAGTAATTCTAATTAGCTCAGTGATAGGAAAAGCTGTAAAATGACACCACTGATCTCATCACTGCAGCAATTGGTGAGCCTATTTTCTGTGGTTACACATATAAACCTGTATTTGTTTGTTTTTTTCATACCAAACAAGAAAGCCACATTTGTATGTTTTTGGTTTTAATTACATTGAGGCTGTAATGATTAGGGAAGTGTGATTGCATTATTTGACAAGTGCATTGGTGGGGATTTTCTTCTCTCAGACCTGGGTGTGCCTTTTTTCTAAACTGGATATGGGCTCCAGGGAATGAGTTAGATCATCTCTCTGGTGTATTTTACATTGAAAACCATACTATCGTTACCAAAGTAAATCCCCCTCTTTTACCATGTTGTGAACATCTGTGTTTGCTTTGGGTCTTGGCTATTGTTAAAGCAGTTTAAAAAAAAAGACATCCCAAATGGCCAATACTGCAATGTTGCACAATACTCCACGTCATAATTCATGAGTACACACATCATGTTTGATATTTATTCTGAATTGCCATCCATGTGTGCCTCGTTTGTGTACTTTCATGAGCTTTTTCCTAAAATGTGTCAATGCCACCAAGGCTTAAAAACGAGTCCCTGTCATTAGCTGAGGCTCTGAGGGTGTGGTTTGAAACAGGATGCCTACATGTGCAGACATGACCTGCTGTTTTTTTTCTATTGTAGGGTTATGTTTGTCAGGGAAATGTCCTGTTAGAAAAAAAAATACTAAATGTCAGCTCATTACATTTGCTTTGCCAAATGTAACTGAAAAAAAGAAAAAGGAGCAGCCATATTTTTTTCCTGAAATGTCTTTAAATCCCACTATAATGAACAATGAACTTTCGTGTGAATGAAGGGTTTCATGTTTCTTCTTCTTTCAGGCACCAGCAAAGCCTCTGGCAGTGGAAAACACATTCAGTTAGTTAGTCTGAAATAAATAATACAAAGATGAACAGTGTGGCAGATTGGCTCGTGCAGAACAGGGACAAGATCGAGAAAGGTGTGGAGATCATGGGGCAAGCCTCTGAGGTGCTTGCTGCCACCGTGGGCCAGCTTCACCCTGTCTTGGAGGCTGTGTTCATGGCTTCAGCCGAGATACTCAGCAACCCGGACAGCAAAGAGGCTCGCTACCTGACTCAGCAGTTCGAACTGGTCAACCAGAAACTCGAAGGAATCCAAGATGAGATTGATCAAATTGCCCGGGAGCTGCAGAGGACATCGATGAACAAACAGAACTTTGATCGAGAGGCACAGATGCTGAGCCAGTACGAAAAGTTCCAGGACTTTGTCAATGCCAAGCCAAAGTTCAAAGAGAAGAAGATGGAGAAGTTCATTAGCCATTACGAGAACACCGATGCCGACTTGAACTTGGACGCACTCTACAATGCTGTCACCGGGGAAAGCACCTCAGGAGACCCGATGCTGAAAACGGTATTGGCCACAGAGCAGAGAAGCAGAAGGGCCGTTGAGGATTTCTGCGCCCGGCTGAAGAAGCTTTTTGTGGTGGGCATTATCGCCGTCATGGGCCATTCTGCCCTCAAGGAAGGAGTGGTGGGGGAGGATATGGTGAAGAAGTGGCAGGGCCGGATGGAGGATGTGGAGAATCGAATGAAAGCAGCTGTGGATGACTGTACAGAGAACTTTGCCGATCAAGCCAAGTTAGACATGGAGCACCTGCTTCAGGAGAATCCCGGCACAGTCGACCGTGAGTTCACCAAATCCCTTCTGGATTCGCTCGTTAAGAAATACGACTGGGTGAACTGGTCCATCAGGGCCTTCGGCAACAGGGAGCGCATTTTCTTTTTCAACTGGCTGGCAGGAAAGAAGTGCCATGGAAGTGGAGGAGCCAATTGGTTTGACATTTTGACCAAGAGCAAGATCAAAGTGGTGGTCTCTTTCTGTGTCGACCCCAAGCCCATTAACAAGAGTCAGATCCAGGAGCAGATTGAGAGTCAGAAGATGAAGGGGGACATGATGGCAGTGGCTCTGGCTTTGAATAAGAGCTTCCCCAACTGCCTGGTCCATGCTGTCAGCCATTACAAGGAGGTGGTGGAGACCAACAACTTCCATGAGGATTGTTACTACTATGGAAAACACAAAAGAGCCTACCTGTGCATCCACTCCGAGTAGGCTCACAGAAAAAATGAAGCCGCATGCATCCGCAAGAAATGAGCTACACATAAATTCATGAATGTCTTTACCAGAGACCTACGAAATTGTTTTTCATTAAATATAGAAATGTATTCATAAATAGTGTCTGTATCAATGCATAATCTGCTCTTTAAGAGATCTGGTATGTGATTTATTGTCTTACTTGTAATGATTTTTATGCTTTTACATATATATCTTTCATCTCTTGATGATACAGCTGCTTCTGGGTGTTTTTTCAGAGTCGTTCATCTCCATGCCAGCTTTGACTTAATGTTATGAAACTTATAATGATTCTGTCCTCATTGGATTATTATTAGGGTTGGGCAATATGAGGATATTAGTCTGTTATAGCAGCCAGAGACTTTACCATACCAAGGCACCCTTCCCCTTTAATCTCTTTAACATCTCGGACCATTGTGGGCAGTGCTCAACATTTAAAGGAACATTTCGACATTTTGGGAAAAACAATCACTCACTCGCTTTCTTGCCAAGAGTAAGATAAGAAAATCGATACCACTCTCAGCTCTATCTGTAAAGTTTGAGACTACAGCCAGGATACAATTAGCTTAACTTAAGCATAACTTGAAACAGGAAGTGTAAAAACATCAATTTGCAGGTTGTGCCGGACCGTTTTTGGCGGGGAACAGTGACTTTCTGGATCTTGACTGTAAAACCGCAAAGTACACTTAGCTTTATATGGCAAACAAGAATTAACATGTCAATTAGTAGGATTTTATCACCTTTGGATGGAGCCAGGCTAGCTGCTTTCTGACTTTATGCTAAGCTAAGCACACCGTCTCCAGGCTGGAGCTTCATGTTTAGCATACAGACATGATAGTGGTATCATTCTTCTCATAACTCATTTGATATGGTCAAAAGCCCCAGCATGTATATCACAAAGAAATAAATGAGTTATACTGTGGTGGCGGATTATATCAATATATATTCTAGATTTTTTGCTGCTTTTGGTGCAATATATTGCTGCAGGGCAAACGTCCAAAAATACTTATTCCACAATCAATTCAACACGATACTTGTGTATATTTTACTTTATTTTGTAATAAACAAAAAAATATGAATGATTTTGTCATCATTGGCCAACATTAGTTATTTAAAAGCACTTTTTGAGTTACTACAATAATTGAAAATCATGACTAATTATGAAGCATAGTGTTCTGCTGACTCAGAACAAATCTCCTTCAACAGTAGGCTAATAACGTTTTAATAACAAGTCATTGTTTATCAAATGGGTGGAGGTTGATCTGTAATAATATTGCCACCTCAGCAACCTATTATGTACTATTTTTTCTGTCTGGTATGACTGGGTGTGCCTCTCCTCTGTAACATGAGAGCCACATGACCAATAGGAAGACAAACAGTCTGGAAGTTAGTGTATTTCTTCCGCAAACTTTTTAAGGTGAGTCCATTTCTGTTCAGAATGTTTCATAGTGGACAGGATTATATAGGTTAACTGTTATATGTAATAGGAATGATCGATTCAAATGTATCGACTCCAGTCGATAGACATTCCAGTGTCTCGTTACATAATGGAGCATTTCTTCCTCTTTGACGCACCGTAGTGCTGTAAAGGGTCAAATACGCATATTTTGTTAACGCAGCTTTCATTTAATAAAGTGAAGTGGGTGATTAGATGAATCTGCGAAATTTAATGCAGTTTAAACAGAAAAAAAGTTTCGACTTTTATGGGCGTTGGTTGCCAGATCTGCCGCTTCACTTCTTCCAGGAAGTGTCAAACTTTTTAAACGCGTTATCCACTTGTGTTGCGCTGTAACAAAAAACAACAACCTAATCTGTGGTGTTAACCTGCGATGTTTGTTTGGCTCTCTGTCCTTCGGCTGTAAAATGATACAATTAGAGAGCCTGTACACGGACTGATCAATACATTCTCCATTAAGAGGGCGCATTAACAGAGCGTTTAGTTCTCTCAGTGGTCACACTACTGTAAGTGGTCAGCTGTAAGAGGGCTTGGTCATCTTTGTGTTCAGCAGGAAGCTCTGCCACATAACATACATGAATCATGAACTATTTGAACAGTAGTAGTAGTAGTAACTATATAGCTGTTAAAGAAATGCAGTGGAGTAAAGAGTACAATGTTTCCCTCTGAAATAAAGTAGCATAACATGGAAATACTCAGGTTAAGTGCCTCAAGGTTGTACTTCAGTAGAGTAAACATACTTTGTTACTTTCCATCACTGTATATTACTGAGCATAGGTGGAAAAATGACTTGTTATGCTTGTCTGTAGCCTGGACTTCATATCTCTGGTGAGATGCACCTCCAGCTCTCTGTCTCTGAAAATGTGATTTCTTTAAGCACTTTTATGTTTAAATCGTGTGTGTGATGGTGCTTCACATGCACTCAGACTGCAGTAACAACCCCAGGGACCCTGAGAGAGAGAGAGAGAGAGAGAGAGAGAGAGAGAGAGAGAGAGAGAGATCATCAGTGGAAAACAGGAATCACAGTTTTAGCTCAGTCAAATCAAATCAGATACAGTAACTGTAAATGTTCTAACATCCTGCTGGAATATCCTTTTATTCGTGGTGTTTATTGTCAAGTCTAGTCTAAGGTAATTATGCAGATACATGCTGGTATTTATAACACAATTGTACTTATTGGCTTTCTTCCCAAGAGAAGATGAAAAGATTGCTACCACTCTCAGGCTGAGAAGTGACTGTTATCTTCTCACTGCAATCTTCTGCAGTCTAGCTAGATAAAGATAAACCCCACAGAGCAGACCTCAGCAGAGGGACGAACAAGCTGACAGATTATTTTCCATTGTCTTGTTGCCGTGGTAACTTGCTGAGTTTCACTGGAAAACGCACCCTTGCCCAGCAAGTTTAACCTCTTACACTTAATCACTTCCCACGCCTGCTGCTCCATTATCGACTGGGCTGGCTGAGGGAGAAACAGGACTGCTGCTTCTCCTCCAGCCACAACTAAAAAGAAAAACAACTAAACATGAACAACTCTCAGAAAGCCAGAAACATGAATTAAAACATGTGATGATGACAGCTAAAGCTGCTGCGTAGACAATGAATGTGAGACTGAGTTTGTGAAGCCAGTGGATGACCAAAATTGGATTTTCTCCCAAATTACACATTTCCATTTTTGCAAAAGGGCATGTCTGAACATGCCCAGAGAATAAATCTGGGTTGCTCTTACAGTCAGCTTTTTCTCTGTTTCCTGGCCTTCAGGACGAGGTGTTTGTGTGAAATAAGATTTTCCAAATCCAGTGGACCTCTTGTTTTTTAAGTGCAGCAGGAATTCATTTCCTTCATAGCAATAATCACTTAGAATCACGTAAGACTTGCTTTTTAACCTTTAGTGTTATTATGTTATATGATTTTGAAAACATTAAATTACAGTCCAAGTGAAAAAATGTAGCAGATTTATTTAATGGCAGAATAACAACAGACTGTTTAAGAAAATAATTCTAATCCTAACTCAAGATCCACTTAATCATTTTTCCCAGACCTTTCAACCATTCGACATGGTTGTCATCTTTGGATGGAGTTTGCTCAGTTGTCATGAAAATAAATCTGTTGATGCGAGCTCAGTAGCTGTTATGACCATGATCATCCATAGCATAGGCGTTGTCTTAAAGTTAAAGCAAAGGTTTGACATTTTGACATATGCTTATTCACTTTCTTGCAGAGAGTTAGATGTTTCCAGTCTTCATGCTAAGCTAAGCTAACTGGCTTGCTACTGGCTGTAGCTTCATATTGTAAGAATGGAAATTATAGTGGTATTGATTTTCTCATCTAACTTTGGTCAAGAAAGCAAATAAGTGCATTTCCCAAAATGTCAAACTATTCCTTTAAGCATAACATTTCCTTATTGAGCTTGAGAATAATAGGCAGAGTGGCTGACAGGGAGTTAGGAGAGAAAATGGAATTTATAATTCCAAGCACATTTAGTTTTTCCCACACATTATTTTAATGTGTGTCTTTGCGAGTTGTCTATATTCAATGTGAGCCTTGTTCATGTCTTTACATTCTAACACTTGACATTGTATGAGATAAATTACGCATTGCTTGTTTGAGATAAATAACAGCTAATCGCCTTTAGCTATTCTCATAATGCCCACAAAGAAGAGTTAAAAATGTCATTCCGTCTTTTAATGAAACTGTTGATTTTCCAGCTGTAAACTTACAAAAAAAAACATACACAATTCAACCCCTACCAGCCTTTCGTCACTGCTGAATTCTCTTTACATTGTTGACTCATTGCTCACTGGGTGTGGCTAGCAGCCAGCACTGAACTCACTTGGCTGTTTCCTTCTTTCCTTATCAGTTTTTGCTGTGTTGTAAGAGGAGCAAGAGAGCAGGCCGCAGTCCAACAACACTGGAACAGAACTGTAAGTACATCAAGAAAACCCAACATTTGTTTCTATCGGTAAAACTGAAATGTCTGATACTTTCTGCCTCATTTGTGTTCAGTTTTTCACCTGTATGCTTGTTCCTAGAATATCTTTTCTTGCTTAAATATATCACAACAGACTGTTTCTGACCATGTCAATATTTTTTCTCTTGTTAGAATCAGTCTGAGAAACAGCATCAGCAAAGATGGCAAGCCAGCTACAGCAGCTTGTAGCGGACAAAAAGGATATGGTGGAGACTGTGATGGAATTGTTTGAACAGGGAGCTGAAGTGGTGGCCAGTATCGCCGGCGACCTTTTCCCCATTTTCTCCATCGCTGCTCCAATTGTTAAACTGGCTCTGGATAATGTGGAAAGCAAAGAGGCTGCGTTCATGAAGGAGCAGTTTCAGAAGGTGCGAGAGCGTCTGGAGGTGGTCTCAGAGGAGATTCAGCGGATCAACGATGAGATCAAGAAGAGCGGGTTGGATGCTGTGTATTTCCCAGTGGAGGAGAACATCACTAACCAGTTCAGGAAGTACATGGACATCCTCAACGCCAAACCCAAGTTCCGGGAGGTCAAGAAGAAACTTTTCCTGGAGCATTTTGCCAAGACCGGCGGTGACAAAAACCTTATCACCCTCTACAACTCTGTGACGGGAGAGAACTTCTCTGGGGAATCTGTGCTGGAGATCACCCTGAACTATGAAGAGAAAAGTCGCCGGCCGGTGGAGGACTTCTGCGCCAGGCTGAAGAAGCTCTTCTGCATCGGGCTCATCGCACTTTTGGGCCACGCTGCTCTGAAGGGATATGATGAGGAGGACGCGCTTCTGAAAGACTGGGGTGAGAAGATGAACACTGTCCAGAATAAAATGAATGTTGTCATTGAAGACTGCATCGTCAGCTTCCCCAAGCAGGCCGAGATAGATTCCCGTCGTCTGGTGAGAGACGAGTCAAACTTAACCAACCAGCAGCTAGCTGATGCTATCATAGAGAAACTCAAGAAGAAGTATGACTGGGTTGGCTGGTCCGTGCGTATATTTAGGACCCCTTCAGGCCTGTTCACCAACAAGAAGGATTACCACTGCCCGACAGGGAAGAGTCGCTTCCAGGTCCCTTCGTCAGATGAGAAACTCAATGTCTGGGTGTCCTACAGCTCCTCGCCTGAGCCTGTGGATAAGAATCACATCCAGCAGCTGATCCAGAGTCAGAAGAAAATCTCGGTGGTCGGTGTAGCTGAGGACCTGTTTGAGAAGTTGCCTGGTCACTGCATGGTCCACACGGTCAAAACCAGCAAAGACCTGGCCTGCTCCTGGAGCTTCACAGATGAGCTCCACTACTGGGAGGAGCACAAAAACATCTATGTCTGCGCTCACTCTGCTTGAAGTTTTAAGACGCTGAAAAAACTCTCAAAAGTCAGTCATTCTATGATTGTAGGTTGCTTCATATTTACACGGATAATCACAGAGTTGATTGCTGCCTCCCTGCTTGGCCTTAGCAGTGAAATACTACACAGTATGTTCCTTAATTGAACCTCTCCAGTAGTCGTTTTTTACAGAATTATTCCCTTTTTCTAAGAGTGTTTACTGTTACAGTAGTTTCTTGCCGATGTGAAGGTGCATCATGTCAAGTACATTTTATTTAAATAGCCCAATATCACAAATCACAAAGTTGCCTTAAGGGGCTTTGCAATCTGTGCAGCATACCCCTCTGTCCTTAGACCCTCAATTTGGATAAGCGACCCCCCCCCCCCATTAAAAAACTTTAATGGGATAAAAAAAGCAAGACATCTCAGAAGGGATCCCTCTTCCAGGATGGACAGACATGCAATAAATGGTGTGTGTGTGTGTGTGTGTGTGTGTGTGTGTGTGTGTGTGTGTGTGTGTGTGTGTGTGTGTGTGTGTGTGTGTGTACTTTCCACAAGAAAGTAGCATAAACTACATTCTTTAACTAAGAATAATGACCTTTTTCATCCCATGCAGCTGGGTTTTGTTTATTTCTCGGAAGAGACAGAAGAGCTTTGCCCTTTTGTTTAGGCTTTATTATATCACAGTGTCTCCTCTTTTTGTAATGAAATTGGTAAATAGTGTAACGTAATTTGTTGCTGAAAAATTGTGGTATAAGATCAACAAATGTGTTGTTTTTTTACATTTGCTGTAAATGTCAGGAGGACAGGGTTGTTTTGTTTTGGGAAAGTTGTTGATTAAGAATTCAGCTGTCATACGGAGATTATGTGCTACTGGTAGAGATAAGCGGTGACCTCGCCCTGTTGAGGACATATACACCAAAGCTATGAGAGAAAAATGCCTGACTCCAGAGTCTGTGACAGAAACCTTCATTTTGATTTCACTTCTTTTACTCATCTGACAAAAATAACAAATCTTGTTACTGGCTGCTGTACAGCATGAACACAGCACAAAAGACAAGGCCTCAAACAACATTTGCTGTGGTGACACTGCCCTGAACATGCCGAGGCGTAGTGACAGCAGCACTTTGTTTACATACAGATGCCTAGCACCACTATTTCTGTCACGTCTTCACCTGTGTGGTTGTGCAACACATACTGGAAAGTTGTACCCGCTCAGTGGTTGAGGATTTACTTCTATATAGAAATAAATAGTTGAATTTTGGACAATGTAAATCATGGGTCTGGGATCTTTTGTTTTTTTCTAGAGATTTTGATCAAAATTTGTATAATTTGACCATGATCAACTACAGTATGTCATGGAGACACTGCTGAAAGACACCACTGACCTGTTTTAATAGTTTTAGATCATTTGTTCTTTATCGTAAACCGCTGTAATTTATGTTTCTTCTTTGTGCTGTGTTGTTTAAATGTTATCTCTTTTAAGTTAAATACATTTCCTTCTTTCTTTTATTATTTGACCAAAACAAGCAACATATTTACTGTAGAATTATTGATAAAAAAACATTTCTTACACTCTTTTAGATATTTCTATTTCCATACTTTATATATGGGTTTTCAGTGTCTTAGATTCAAAATCCTGTTGGTAAACCAAAGCAATGATTGTATTACATCTTCCAAATAAACTCAGTTATACATCATTTTCTTGTGATGTTTTGTGAATGACTTACAGTTTGTCTGGTTGTTATAAAACACACATCGCTGACTGTTTGGTTACAGGACTGACTGAAAAAATGAAGCAAATCTGCTTTGTATTTTCTGGGATAATTGGTTTTGTGGTGGGCATACTATGATATCTGCTAGAAGTAAAACAAGACCTGTGAAATTGCTCAACAGCAGTGTTATTCATGAATGTATTGTTCAAAACAAGAACAATTACTCCACTGAAATGTCATTGAGCGAGGAATTCAACACCCAGCTGTTCTGTAGAGAAATCTTACATCTTAGTAAAAACAAAAAGAGAAAAAGGATATTATGGTTAGCTAGTTTGGAAACACCCATAGTGCTCTATAATTATGTGGTTGTGGCTTTTCTATCTTCGGTGTATGAAGACTCATGGCCCTGCAGTGCATCACCCTGACGGGTCAAGTGCTCTTACCGAAATGAACAAGTGCAAAGGAAAACAAGTGGGTCAAAGATTGTTGTCTAGATGTATTTTTACTGAGATCAAATTTAAACAAAAGAAAATTCTGATTAAAGAAGTGAAGAAAAGTCACTAAAGGCTTTTCAAAAAGCATGGATGACATTTTATAACAAAATATATAAACCTAGATTCAAAATTGTAATATTTTGATTTTACGATGTTGAATTATTGATGGAGATGTACAGTATGTCTAAACAACACACAATATAATCACAACACCTGCTACCTGTAAGGAGATCTGATCATTTAATCCTCTATAAAGGCCAACCCAGTGAACTCAAGCTAAATGTGACCTCTGACGTTTCATGATAAAAATAAATAAAACTCAAACAACAACAACAAAAGACGTATTCTTCATCATTCTTCAAGCTTCATCACATAATGACACAGAGGTAGTACAAGTTTTGTGTTACAAGATGATGATTTCTCCTGTTCACCAGAGATAACTGCTGCTGGTTTTCCCAACAGGTTAAAGAGATGTCAGTTTGCTACACTGGTTTCCAACTCAACCCCCGCCTGGGGGTCTGCCCCCAAACAGAGATAAATCTGAGGTGTCAAAAATCAGGTAACAAGTTAGGAAAGAATAGAAAAAAAACTGCTTCATCTCGTCTTTGCTCTTTTCTTGTGAATATTGTATGGTTCCACTTCTTCGGGCCTCTAGAAAATGTGATGAATATGATCATGCTTGAAATGCTCCCAGCTCATATGTAACCTCTAGCCTGTATATGCGAGGGGTTGTGAGATGGGTGTTAAGCCAAAAAGTTTGGGAAACTGTGGTCTAGTCCTCTCTATCTGCATCTACTCCACCACAAGTTCATGTTCAGGGTCATTTAATTTATTTGTATACAGCAAGTCACAAGCAAGTCTCAACAGAAGCCAAAGAGATAAGAAACTACAAAACAGAGAAAAGAGAACAGAATAGAAAGAAAAGAAAAACCTACTATGCTACCCTGGAATACCCTGAAAGACATGCAATAGCTGCAGAACAAAATGTACAATTGCATGGATAATGACAGTGAAAGAGTTAAAGCATGAACCTAAAAGACAGATGGGCCTCTGTCCAGTGCCAGCATAAGAAATCAAAGAAATTCTAACAGCAGGAACTCTGCCATACATTTTGGGGGCTCAGACTGTCTTTTGATGTCTGGAAAAATACTCAAATTACTAGACCTGGCTTGCAGTTACATTTCGGCCATTTGGGGAACTGGAAAATAGATAATCATTTAAGTTAAGTAGCAACAATATAAATCATTTGAATTTGTATTTTCTGGCTGTCTGATGAATGTTAGTCCAATACTCTCTCTCTTTTAGCTCTGTTTTTGGTCTCCACCAACACCTGAGGCGAACATTTGGCTCTTTAGCTGCTAAATGCTCAACTATGTTCACCAGCTAGCTGCTAACTGTGTCTGTCTGCTGTTTGGTGCTGATCAGGTAGTGTACAGTGGATTTTTAGACTTTTTGCTCAGAAAACAGCTGCCTGCTGCGGCAGAAAATTACGTTATGAGAGCGGTGACGTTAATAAGTAGGTTTAAAATGTCAATGATTTTACATTTTGACCTAGACCTTGAAGAGTCAATAAGAAGAAGAATGCACAACACCAAGAATTTGACTTGCTCAAAAGAAGCAGCGAATAACAAAAAGCTAACATAAAAACACAGAAATGAGGGAAAAAAATCCATAAATCGCTAATGAGCCAATGCGGATTTTAACCCATAAATATCTAAATGTAGGCAACTAAAAAATTGTGAATCTAAATAAGACCTCTCTGCAGGAGTAAAATAATCAAATAGAACTAATTTGTTCAAGTTTTTGGCGTGATCCTTCAGCTGTTCTCCCTCTGTTTGGAGGCCACTACAGGCCGGTTTCTGTCTACGGCCAGGTGGGTTAAAGGGGCTGCTGATACAAAACATTTGAATAGGGGATGTGATGCTTTTAATCAGACTAGAATTACTCTTCCATGAATATGATTTGGCTACACAGCCCTGCATTGAGGGCGGCCCATCAGGTGACCTCAGGAACGCAGAAAAACATCACGTGGCAACGAAAAGATTCGCCCGCTTTGCAGGATTACATTGTGCTGCCACCCGTCACCTCAGTGTAACCCTCAACGCTGCCTTAATTCAGTCTCAATGGAAATAGCAGTCATTTTGGTAAAAGAAAAAGTGGTCACATATTTTAATCAGGTGGTGCAGGTCATATGGAGCGTGGGAGGGGCTAGTTTTCTGAGAGGCATCATCTGCTCAGGGCTCTGAATGCAGCTTACTTTAAAATTGAAAACCAAATATGTTTGGGTTCTAGGAAGCTGAAATAGTCTGTTGATGCTGAACGAAGTAAAGGAGACATCAAAGAAGACACAATGAAGTTAGTCGGTTACTAATATGCTCCCACGCAGAGCCAATGTTTGAATCCTTAATCTTCTTTGAAGGACTTCTTTATGGCTCAGCTACTGTGTTTTACATCCGAACTTAGTCATATTTAATATATTTCAGTTAAGTATTCAAGCAGTGGTACTGTTGCTTGTCTTTACTAATTATTTTATTCCAAAAGGTATGGGAGACCAATAAATGCTGTATCCATTTGTAATTGTTTTATCAGTTGTATTTCATATTCTTGAAGACTTGCTTTCCAAAGCGTGCATTATCTGAGAAATGTTCACTTCTGTGGATATATTCCTAAAATATATATACATATAAGTTATTACAATAACAAACAGTAATAAAGTAAATTAGCTGTTGTGTAATTCATCTCTGCAGCTCTTGTATTGCTTGACAGTGAAAACGTGGAGTATATGAGAAGTTTGCTTCTAGCTTTATAGGATTGTACTACTCTTGAGTAGTCAAATATGTAGTAATCAACATTAAAAATGTTTCTTTCAACACATTTAAATTTCCAAATAGTCATAAAGCTGCAATGACTAGTTATGGACTATACCTTTATCACACGATGCCAACAATTTGATTATTTTTTAAACCGGCTACATTTAAAGCTGCTCTAGTCAATATATTTATATTACCAGTGGATCAAATGTGTAACGTGAAAAGAGAATTATCACCCGACTCTGCAGTTCCTCGCAGCTCTACGGAGCATTTCAGTGTTTTTCATCTCATTGGTTTGGGTATTTAGGTAATATGTCAGTTTGCAACGTATCCTCATATATAGCATTTGCAAATGGACTCAAAGCATACAGAGATTAGGGTTCTCTACAGCAAAGAGAAAAAAAGTCTGTTACCTGCTGCTTGCCTTGACCACAGGTCTTTGGTATTGAAAGGGCAACAGTTTCTGAGATGTCAGAGGAGATCAGACGATACTTTTGCTGTCTAGCACCTGTGACCTTTTTTTTTATCTCACTTCATGCATATTCTGAATGTATTTTTCCACTACAATAGTCCTATGTTTGTTAGACCCATCCATCCACCTGACTGCCTCCCTGCAGACTATGTCTGCTCTTTATACTACATCGCCTGACTTCCTCTTTAGAGGCATCCCTCCAGGCCCTGGCTCCTGATTAAGTAACAAACAGTGAATGTGAACAGCCTATAGTTGGCTGCCCTTCCCCCATGTTGAAATCAATTGATTCAGGTTAGAATTAATGCATAGGTGTCAATGCTTTATGACTTCGGCATCAAGTTAACTAATAGCCTTGAATAATTTGTGGGGAATCACCCTCTAAAATCACAAACTTCTTGACTTACAATCCCTGTCCTCAAACACCAGGTTTTCACTCTCTGTCCCCCTTGTTACTGTGATCCTCTGTCCTCCCTGCTCACATACCAATGTCAAGGCAAGACCCAACAAGCTTATACAGCACTGCTATCTATGTGTCAAAGAAAATCCTCTACTATGGAGCTTTAGAGATGGTATCAACCCTAACCCATAACGTAACCTAAAGGCATCTTTCAGATCCTTTCGTACCTCTTGCCTTTTTAAACATTGTATATGCAGTGACTCCAATGTCTGTTTTGCAATATTATAAAAAACAATGACACTAGCACAACATATCCTTCAGCCATCATCATCCACCTCTTCAGTATTTAAAATAGCTCCTGACTGGTTTCTCTCCCATTACGCAGCAAACCAAAAGGTTAGAAAAGAGACACTGACTTAAGCAGAGCACATAGTCCCCAATTGTGGTGCAGGAAATCTGTGGCAAACAGTTAAATAACATTGATCTGGTCCGTTAAGTAAGTAATGTTTAATGGAAGCAGAGAATTATTGCTCAGAGCAAAGCTTTCTTTTATGGTAAAAATGTTAACACATTTGATACCCCTTAAAAAAGCACATGTATCACATATGAAAAACATTTAACATGTTTATCACATGTTGAACACCATTTTAATCATATAGGTTTTTTGTACATTTCAAACGTGATAAATTCACATCATGTTGGTGCTTGTGATTTCCGAACATTTCACAAGTAAAATGTAAGAAAATACATGTGAAATCAACAATTATACAAATATGCATGTGAAGTATTTGGACAATTTATATAGTACAAATGGTATGTATTTCACATGAATATTGTATATTTAATGTATGAAAACAAAACATGAATTCAACATGAACTTTTTCTTAAGGGAGTTGGGGGTTGTGGTCTGCTCAAGGGCAGCTATGTGGTAATAATAAGGGTACTCCTCAGTGAGCGATATCAGCCTCCAATCCTGCGTTTTGATTTTGGCCCTGGAACCTTTAAACAGGTTAGGTAGACTTTTTATACCTCATCATTTAGGATCAATAATACTTTCAAAAACACAGACATACCTGTGGCTCTGCCTTAAGCCACTCTGTGTCTTTGTACTGTAACTATGTTGTGCAACAGGAATTTAACATGAATCAACAAGAACATTCGAGGCACCTGCTGCAATTTTAATGAGAACAGAATAGTGTAGACACAAAAATAGGACAGGTGCCTTCGTCATGTTCAGATATTTGGGAGTCTAGACTAAAGCTTCCTAGAATAAAGCTCCTGTTCTGACAAAAGTATGTATCTGCTTAAAAAAGAGCTTGCATTGTTATGTGTTGCAGTAAAGATAAAGTGCCAAATAGCTTCCCAGAATACCATAATTTCTGCTCAGCTTTGTGTTGCTATTTTAAAACAACACAGATTTTAAAGTGTTATTTGGGAGGGAATTTGGATTTCAGGGCTATAAAAAAATAAAAAAATAAATTAAAAAAATCAGGGATTGTATCTTTAAAACTCAAAATATAATGTTACTTGGGTGTGTTGTTAGTTGGATGCATTGTGCTATTTAGGGATATTAAGAGTGCTTTACAGGTTTCTAAATTCACCTATTACAATACAGGCCAGCTACAGTAACCTATGATTGACTCACATTGTCAGCTCAGCTCTGAATGAGGTCAGAAACACTTTATTTTAATCAATCTTGCACCAGATCTGTAAAATAAATGCATTTCAAACCAGATTATGGCTCAATTTTGAATCTTAAAGCAATGATTCAGTTTTGTCATGGTATTATCTATCAAAAATGAGTAAAAACACAAAAAAGTGCAACAGAAATACACGGAAGGCTTGTATCGTGTGACCAACAGTTTTGTTGTCATTACTTAGAATTCCCAGCAGAAACTACAAACTATAGCTTTAAAACATATATCATCAATATTAAAATACTCTATATTCCTATTGGGATCTGTTTGTTCACTGTAATCACTGTTCCTTTCTCAAGAAAATGAAACACTGTACATGCACAAATAAGGAAAAACCCAGCAGGTAACGTATGTGTGTATATTTTAGGGCATGACCACCACCTAGTGGCAAACAGTGTCATCACAGATTGAGGAAATGAATGAAATAAACACATGCAGCCTCTCATTGAAGAAAACACTTAAACCATTAGCTCAACCATTACCTTAGCATTCAGCTTTAAGACAGTAAGGTGTAGTTCATATAAACCCTCTTATTGCTACCAGCACAGCTTTACATGTGGCGACATATGTAACAATGTAAAAAACACATGGAACACAGCCACCAGATTGTTTCGAGGATTATTTCTTTCATTTTGTATTTGCCCACATAGTGGAGTTATCAGTATCAGTTGGTCTGAGTTTTTTTTTTTTTATTTACAAGTAGATTTCAGGTAAAATATTGTGCATGAGTTTAATCCAGATGACTGACTTGTATTATATTTTCTGATATACATTCCAGGCATTGCAGACTGGCTGCCCTCTAAATTGGAGAGGTCCTCCTTATACTCTCCAATCACCGAAAAAACATTACACTTAATCTCCAATCCGTCAAATCAACCAGAATGGAACATTTTTACATTGTTACATTTCGCCACATGTAAATCTATGCTGGCAGTACTTTAAATCTTTAATTCACTTCAATAACAAAATATATCTCACTAATCAAAACAAATAATCTAATTGTATCTAGTGAAATGAGTGATTTGGCAGGGGAGTTTAACTCTTTTGCAAGGCACTATATGCATGTCACATTCTCATGAGAGGCTGAGCCCCCCTAAAAGGTCTGATCGCTGAAGTGACCCTGTGGATAAATTACTATTTCCCCAGTAAAGGTTATGGTGGAATGCCAATTCTTTCAGCCTTTTCTGGTAATTGTGTTTGTTTGGTAAAACATCAGGAAAATTCTTGCTTTTGACATCGTAATCTTTAGTACAAAAGAAATAAATATGCTCTCAAGGTAATATCAACAACAATATTAGTTTACCAAGGCACCAAGCCAGTAAGCAGCTCCCAAATTGGCAAAATCCCCAGGATATAGGCTTGTTCGTCCTGGCCCGAGTCCGATGTTGAACCATTATCTGTATAGTCTGAAAAAGATTCCAAACAGTGAAATCTGTGTTTTATTTAAAATCTTAAGACCACTAGTTAACACTGTACATAAATGAATAGATTTTAGTTTCTCTCCCCCTAAGAACTAAAATGTCATTGCTCTGCATCAGCAACGTACACTGAGCAGCAGATGGGACGGTAGCAAAAAGCCTTGAGGATCTGACACAGCGGCAGTAACATGCTCTTACTACCACAGTCACTCCTTTGTCTTTGAAAGAAGTGATGTTCATCTGTCACACCTGCAACATGACATGGAGATGGTTTAATAGACGGAGTACTTATTCATCCAATTGGGGAAATTGCAGTGTTACAGGGCAGCAAAGTAAGAGACTAGATTAAATTAGACACAAAACTAAAAAGCGATGCAATACAACTACAAAGAGACACAACACTACAGAAAGACAAAAGAGACAAAAAAACAACTACAGACAGGATTATTAATAAATAAATAAATAATTAAAAACTAGGGCTGTCAAACGATTCAAAAATGTAATCTAATCAATTACATACTCTGTGATTAATTAATCGAAATTAATCGCATACATAATTAACGGTGCCTGAACCGATACTTTTTAAGAAAGTAAAAAAAGAAAAGAAAAAAAAGGGTACTAAACAACAGTTGGTGATATTAAAGAACGGCTTGTTTATTGCTAAGGCCATATGGTCAAAATGAAATGATTTAATAATAATGTATAACAATAACTAATTTCAGTAGTAAATTGCTGTTGAACCATCAGATGGGAAAAGGACATTTACAATAACTTCAAATGCACCACGAGGCTGTAGTTTACCAGTTTCAGTTGTTTCTCCGACGGCAGCTGCAGATTGTTACATACCGGTGTTGAATCCTCTACAGTAAAACACAGTCAAACTTTACACCGTTTAGCATTAGCTGTCAGCATTTTAACCGTGTTTAATCCAGCTACTAGCTAGCGGTAAGCTAACGTTAGCTGCTGTCGAGTATAGTGTTAACTAGCGTCATGTGCAGCGGTGTTTGTGTTTCAGAGCATCAGAGAGAAGTGCAGACATATCAGTGGCACCAGATTTCGGTAGCCAGGGTTGGCAGGAAGAAGATGTTTACAAGTAAATGTTCCAATTAATAATCCAGGCAGAACATTCTCGTCTCCCTTCTTCATTTTACAGTCCAATGGTGGCTAGAACGGTCCAGGTCAAACGTCAATATGGAATGGATTAATCTGCGTTATTTTTTAACGCGTTATTTGTTCTCAGATTAATTAATCGAAATTAACGCGTTGTTTTGACAGCCCTAGTACAAACATGTTTGATTATCCGACAAGAACAATCAGTCTGAATTATATAACTGATATTTACGGTCCACACCTAAAATTTTACAGATAACCGAGCGTATAAGTGATGGGTTTTTGTTGAGCCATCCACATTCTGACTATTGGAGTGGTTTGCTGTGAAATCTTCCTGGCTATATCGTACAAAAATCAATTCCTTTGACCTCATTCTGGTAATAAAAACCTTCCAAGTGTATGCTTACCTTGGATAATGTATTAATAATGTATCCATGCATGAGGGATTTTAATGTGACATACAGAATTCTTTTTTAGATTTCTCATCTTTCTGCAAGAATGATGGCTGGTCACAAGTGTCTCCTTTCCCACTACATTTTGCTGTCTGTTGTGTAAGTATAATAAAGTTTTGAAAGTAAAATACAAGAATATATTGATGGTTTTTAGGATGCCAATTTCAATTTGTGGCTTTGGAGTTATTATAACATCACAAAATCATGCTCTAAATCATCAGTGGTTTATGCCGTGGAAAAGACCTGTTCTTCAGTGACGATGGAAATCTCATACTCCCGGGGTCCTACAATATTCCATGGATGGCAGGCATCGAGAATTTCCGCACCCTCTCTCTCATCACCCTCCCCGGTGCCCATGACAGCATGGCCCTGTACGGAGGTCCAGAGGCTGAATGCCAGGCCTTGTCCCTGAAGGATCAGCTCAGGGCTGGCATTCGTTTCCTGGATCTCAAAGTGTTCGGACTGGGTGACACCCTCTATGTCATGCATGGGGTCATGTACCAGCACAGCACTCTCAAGGATGTCCTAGCCACTGTCCGAGCCTTCCTGACAGAGTTTCCGACTGAAGCTGTGCTCATTAGAATCCAACCAGAGTCTTTTGAGAAAAATACTGTCAATCAAATGGTGCATAGTCTGATTGGCAACGACCAGCATGTCTGGGTGACTTCTGGTATGCCAAATATGGGTCAGGTCAGGGGGAAAATAGTCTTTTTGCAGAAGAGCACCTTCACACTAGGAATTCCACTCATAGATACAGACGGGAAAGGTCAAACCAAGGTTAGCAACGTTAAAGATAAAGACAACAGAATTATAAAGCAGCTGAACCAAGCCACTGAAGCCTGTGGGGGCGATAATGCGGTTCTGACTTACACTAGCGGCACTGGCTTTGGTACTTTCTGGGGAATGTTTCTGACTCCAAAGAGAGTGGCTGAAAAGGTAAACCCATGGCTCAATCAATACCTGAGACAGTTTTACCCCAATCAGCCCAGGCCATGCTTTGGTATCATCGCTATGGACTTTCCCGGCATTGACCTCATTCAAACTGTTATCAATTTAAACTGGTGGTAATTGTGTACAATGCCCCATCATGTGTTTGAGAGGTTGAGTATTTGAATCTGATGGATGACTATGAAGTCTTTCCTGTATTGTCATGGTTCACACTTTATCGATATATCTAATAATAAAAAATGTAATCTGAAAAGTGATACTCTGCTTGTCTTTGTCAGTTGTATCATGAACTGTGTAATTTTGGAAACAATGGCATTTATGACAAAAATAAATTTAATTTCATTACCTCCTCATTGATGTGAATGGTTACTCACTGATTTTGCATCTCACTGGCTTTGTATTTAGTTTAATGCTGCCTTAATGTGCTCCTTATCAATACATTGTTGGAATAAGTACACAGATTTATTAGTTTAGGTAAAGTACCAATACAACAACACATCAAAATCCTCCAGTAAAAATACCGCATTTAAAATCTTACTTCAGTAAAAGTACTATTATTAGTAGATATATATTATGCTACTTGATATTCTGAATGCTTCTTAGACATGTATGAAGCTGTGATGATAGCAATATTATAGCACAGATAGAATCGTTTGCATTTTTTTTTAGGTCGTAAAAATACTATAAATAAAAGCAATCAACGCGGAGTATTCACATTTATCATTGTTTAACGAAACAAAGGGTTAAGTTTCTTTATATTTTCCAGATAAGGGGAGGTACTTCTGGTAACAGCTCTGTCTCTTCTTCCGGATTTCACTACAATAATAACTGCGCAACAGCCTTATAATCGGCCAGACTTTGTCAGGCAGAGTACATTTGTTCAGATTTTTTTTCTACTCTAACAGACACAAACATGTAAGTCTTTTTGTCATGTTTGATTACGATTGTAAAGGACTCTATTCAATTATAGCCAATCCTTATTATGGTCCTGTACTGCTATGTAAGTGAACCTATACCCCTACGCTACAGTTAGGCCTACGATATTAGTGCTCATAAAGTGTGTTTTTGGAAACTTAACAGGAGAGAAAACGTGTATCTCAGGCGAATATTAACTATTAAAAGTACGCTTTAATCGGATGGCGTACGGCAGATGTGTATTAAAATCAATGCAAGCCATGTAAAAACCAAGATGGCATAACTTCTTCTTCGCTCACGGATTGCAGGGCTCAGTGCTGCCAATGGAGCATACTAAACTGTTGCAATATTGGACAAAAACATTTTGTTGGAGCCATTATGTAGCCTAACTTAGTTTTTTATTTATTTATTTTTTTATGGCACGCTGGTGACTAGAATGCATATGATGCAGTTTTGTGTTTTATCACTGGGTGGAGCATTGACACAGGGAATGCATTTAGGCTAATCAACAGCGTCAGTACAGGTGTGTGGCAAAGGGGAGCGCAAACAGTTTTTTTACTGTGTCCGCGTGGCTTGACAGTCGTATTGTTTGATTGTATTTAATTGGAAAGACGAATGAAACTTACCTGAAATGAAATGGACAAAATATAGCCTACCCTACGGTGAATGCACCGTCATTAAAATAAATGGGTCAACGATGAAAGATTAAAAGATATTTAATGCAAGCCTATTGGACATTGGTTTATTGACAGAACACGCGTCCGAACAACTTCTCCCGTTCTTGTACCGCATTAGCCTAATGTAGGTCATTAATGTATGTTTCTGTCAAATAAAGATCAACGTCGAGATTAACCTTGCTGGACTTTACAGACTCCCCGGGACATGATTTGTTTGTGTATTTACTTTGTAGTTGTGTGTATGTGTACTTGTATGTGTTGTTTGTAACTGCAAATGCTTTCAATAAATTAATCGAAGGAAAAAAAGATCAACGTTGACGCTATAGCTCAGTAGCTAGCTATAGCTTCCGACCACCGGTGGCAGCACTGAGCATAATTGCTGCTGAGTGAGCAGCACTTCGTGTGCACACCATGGATGTATTGAGAGAACGTCCAAAGTCGGTTGCCATTGTTTTTTTTTATACAATTATCTAAAACTAATGCAGACTTATCGAACAGCCATGCAGATCCTCCCTTCATGAAGGGTATTCATTTAATGGTCAGTTTTTGTTTAAACTATTTTAGAGATGTTTTGAATCAACTAATGGTTAGTTTGGAGGATGTGGTGCGATGAACTGGATTGCATCCTACAGAGAGGTGTTTCTGTTATTTAGCCTATACCAGAAACCCACCAGCTAGCCTGCCAGTGTCTCCTGCACATAGATACTCTAGACCAGAGATCTTCAACAGGGGGTCCTCCAAATAATTGTCAATTTTTGTCAATTTTTTTCATCAATTTAAATGTCTTTACATAATTCTAACATATTAGCAAATATAGATCCCCAGTGATGATAGGCATAGTGGCCTATAGGTAAGGTAGTCACTAAAGTAGCCATCTACGGATACAGATAATCCTAAAATTTACAGTGCCACATGTATGTGTAACATTAAAAGATGATTTATAAAATCATGGCAACAATTATTGTTTTAATAGCTTGGTATTCTATGCAAAAAAGGTATATATAAAGGCTTTAGTTTAATATGCAACTTCATCTGCTACAATATATGTAGTAGGGGGTTGCTGCTCCGTCTCTCTTTCAGTTAAGGGGTCCTTGGCTTAAAAACGTAGAAGACCCCTGCTCTAGACATTCAGTATTGTACTTCCCTAAAGTTTGGTGAATCAAAAGAGACGGATGTAAAAAAGTAAAGGGACAATCAAAACCGCAGAGCTCGTGATATCCTGAGTTCTTAGTATGGGTCAAGCTCTAAAAATGCTGAATCGTGCAATTTCTAAAATGCAACTTGATACATAGGCTACTTTATTAGATCTTTCCTGCCTGGTAAATGTCACTTCCATAGTTTATCATGAGGGCTTTGTGTTAGAAACTTTAAACCTTGAGCCTAATCAGACATAGCCCTGATGAGGTAGTTTTTCAGACTTTAGAAAACTCCCTCCAGAGCCATATGACATTATAGGCTCTGCAGCACTCCTCCTGCTAACTAAACTGATCTTTTTGTGCAGAATTTGTGGGGTGCCCCTTTAACTTCACTCACTATCACACCTCTTAACATAAGTCTGCAAAGCCTAAGGTGCGATGCTGCTAAAAAAGCCCACACATGGATTAAAACAAAGCCTAGGAAGCACTAAAATAGGGCTGTCAGATCATTCAAAAAATCACTACTTAATTTTGTAATTAATTAATAATAATAATCGTTTAGATTTTTTTCAGGCTTTTGATTCACATCAACCCCCAATTTATCAACACAAATGACGTTTTTGTAAGTAACGAGAACATTTCATATCGTTTTTAAACAATATATTACTATAATAGTTACCATCAATCATCCCCAATCATTATGTGTTGTGTACATCAAGTTTAACAGCCCGAGTTGTAACAGTTAGAGATTTGGAAAGTGAACTTACCATAAAAATCCCTCCCAGCTTCAGGACCAAATCGTCCGTTTTACACAGCCGTGGAACAGCGGGTCTGGGGGAATAGAAGACAAATCAGCACACATCCTTTAACGTTAAGATGCAGCACATAGTTATTTAAAGGTCAAAGAATCAGCAACATCAACCATGACCTGATACAGTAACATTTAAAGTTTCTTTACTCTCTTGTTTCTTTCAGTCTACAGGAGCAGGCAGGATGTCTGTGACCATGACCAAGGCCGATGGGATCACGGTGTTCACTGTGACCTCTGACCCCCAAAGTGTTTATCCTCCTCTGTGCCAAATCCTCAAAAGCCTTTGCTACAGCCCTGTGTGCTGCTCTGTGTCTCAGCACCTGAGAAGGGTCCAGAGAACTTCTCAGTCAGTACTGGGGGTGAGTTACAACCTTTATATGTGTTTAAGTTGTCCTGTGAACTTCAGCTTTAAAAGCTTGTGTATGCTTGCTATGTACTTTGTCTTTCCCCACTCAATTCTGATTTCATCTTAGAGTAAATCATCTATTTTTGATCTACTTTCGGTAAAGCCAACACGGAAGTGCCAAAAACTGCAGTTCCTGGAATGGCTACTTGAGGCTGGCTCCAAAAGGGAGTCAGTCTCCATAGACCCCCATGTTAAAATGCTCAACTTCACAGCACAAATGAACATTTGCCTGGTACAAAAAACGGTTTTGGTCTCTATAGCTAATTTCCCTTTATGACAACTGTACAAGGAGTGAATTTAATTATAAAACTCAACCGTTTAAATTATATTCAGGCTTAAAGTTATGCATAATTAAGGGCGCTTTGAGTGACAGGTGGCTGCCGTCACAAGAGGCGAGCATAGACTAAAGGCTTTATTTGGCCGCCTCAGCTCCATCCACGATCCACCTCTTTGGCCATTTTTGGCGACAGCCAGAGTCACCGGGAGCCGCCCACTTTGAGCTTTCTTTTGACTCTTCAGAAACCTATGGGTGATGCCATGTGGACCACTCTACTACTCCATGTTTCATACAGTCTATGAATTAAACTAAAACAAATTCTTGATCTCTGCCAAAAACGTTATTGTCAAATTTTTCAAACATTTTTCCATTACACACCCACGGCTCTGTACCTGCCTTGGAGCTCCAGGTAATGTTATGTTTATATAGGAAAGCTTCATTTAAAAAAGAAAAAACACTAGGAAACTATGGGGGAAAGTGATCCAATATAACAATAACAATTGCAGCACATGGGTGCTCTCCAATGACCACCTGGTAACTGCAGTTATACTGTACATGTGTTAGCTGTTCATGCTGTGTTTCCTCCTGCACAGGCTCTGCACATTATGGTTGGATTGCTCAACATCTGCCTTGGAACGATAATCATTTGCGGTGTACGTGCATGGTCTCTGTTGGAGTCAACCGGATTTCCTTTTTGGCTTGGAGGATTGGTAAGAGAGATACTGTTGAGATACTTGTATTTGTTCTTTTGTGTCATAACTAATGTCCAATATAATTTTTCTTACAAAATGTACATCTGTAAACTCACAAGTCTCTCCCAAAGTTAGAGTGAAGACTAATACAACTTTACAACTTGGGGCTGTTCAGTTGATTCCAAGGAGAACCACCTAACAGCTGTCTCATACAGTACAGTGTAAATTAAGACTGATCTCACTTTGTAATGCCAAATTATATTAAATACATAAAATTCACTACAGAGTTCCGAGTCCAATCCAAGCATATTTTAACTGATCGGTATTAGCTACGCTTTTTTGATGTTGGACTACCTTACAGAATTCAGAATATTGTTATTGGACATCTTAATCTCTTAGTTCTAAGATGACATTGAACAGTACCGGTTGCTTTGCCTCTTGTCTGCCATTGTGATTGATGATGAGGGTTACCTAGTTTCCCTCTTGATATTAATAATTTTATAATAATAATATTCTTCTGTATGAGTACTAAACATCTCAAACAGCTGCTTTTTGTCCTCTCATACAACTAACGTTAGTTACAAGACCTTAATACACTGGCCCAAATGCTGTTCACTCGACATTTATGAATTTTAGTGTTTGTTCGGAAGAATGGAAGTTTAAATATTTTGTTTTCTTTTGTTTGTTCCTCTAGTTTATTTTGTTTGGCACCATTGGCATTTTGTCTGAGAAGTACCCCAGTCCATGTCTGGTGAGTAGTTCAGCCTTATAACATCCTCATGCTATCTTAAAATTACTTCTTTCATTTTTATTGTCAACTTACATTTTTTGATTTAGATCAAGACAGATAAATATTAATATAATAATTTTGTTCTTGGTACAGAATATACACACCCACATTGACTCACATTGATACAGTATGTATATTAATTGGAAAGGGCAGAATATAGGTTCAGTGTCTTCCACACCATAATTATTATACTGGCCTGTATGTGTGTATATTGGCATATATACATATTTTTGTATGTATATATAAACATTATTATTATTTTATTTTGATTTCCTTTTTCTACCCATTTAGGTATGTATTTACTTATGTGTACATGTAGGTAGGAATAAATGTGTATATTTGTGTATCAGTAGGTATATTTGTATTTACTTTTTATTTTATATTTATTTATTTTTCATAAATACTCAAAATATAGAACGAGGAGTATTGAGGTAATGTTGGTTTTGGATAGTGTTAATCATATAAAATGTAATGTTATTACTCTGTGTCATGAACAACAAGAAATAACTGGAAATGTCATGGACATACATGCAATAATCTGAAAAAAAGTAACCAGCCACACAGCTGTTATTAGTGTAAAGGGTAAGATAGTCAGTGACTTTTAAATTCCATGAATATTTATTCTAATATTGTCTTTTATTTTAGGTCATCATCAATGTGATCCTGAATCTAGCAGGAGTTGCTTTTGCCATTACAGGCATCATCATCTACAGCATAGATATGGCAAACATTTATATGTGGTGGATGTGTCGCAATTACGACGATAATTACTATTCAGGCTACAGCAGACAGACTACAACTCCTACTCCTGGGGAGGACATCATGAGGGAGAAATGCTTGGAGGGCAAAGAACTGGTTCTGGTAAGTGTGGAAAATGTCTTCCAGCCGTCAAGATACAAGTTGTACAAACTCATGAGTGGAAAGTAGAGGGCTTTAATTATTATTGTTGATGAATTAATTAGTCCACCGACAAAAATCAATCACCAACAATTTTGATGATCAATTATTGTTAATTTGTCACTATCAAACAAAAATGCCAAACACAAGCTGGTTTCAGCTTGTGAAATGTGAGGATTTGCAGCTTTTCTCTGTTTTTATGATTGTAAACTGAATATTTACAATATTTTTTTTTTTTTTACTTTTGTGAACATGATGCACTTCTGTAATAGTTGGTCGCAGCCCAAAATAAAAGTCTATTAAAAATTTAAAAAATAAGCCACACTTGAATGTAGTGGGTCAAGTAAGAACCAATTACAGTATACTAATTTTATTAAAGTGCTCATATTATGCTTTTTGGCTTTTTCCCTTTCCTTTATTGTGTTATATATCTTTTTTGTGCATGTTATAGGTTTACAAAGTGAAAAAGCCCAATGTCCACTCCAAAGGGACTTACCATCTCCAACAGAAAACACTGTTCACAAACTGCTCCAAACAGCTCTATTGTAGTCCAGCCTTTACTTCTGTGACGAACGTGCGTCCCTTTGCAACACGTTATAATGCTCGCCTAGCTGCCAGAGCACGCCCTCATACGCAACTGACTAGCTAGCAGTGCTTATCTAGCTACTGCGCATGTGCGACTCCCAACAAAGATGGAACAGAAGTGAGATGTCTCACTCTGTAGCTAAAACAGAGAGCTCAACACACAGGGTGAAAAGAGGAGCTGCAGCAATGTGTAGTACAACAAAAAGATGGTGTTTTTTGAAAATTAAACCATGTAAACCTGTTATGATATAACCTCTAAATACAATTATAAACCTGAAGATGAGCATAATATGAGCACTTTAAATCTATACAGAACAAACAAATGTGTTTCTTTGTGTCCAACCAGATGCTTTTGAGAAGCATGTATGCTGTGCTGATTGTCCTGTCAGCCCTGGAGCTCTGCCTCACCATCAGCTCTGCCGTCATGGCGATCAAGGCTCTAAAGAGCAGTGAGAAGGGAGAAAAGGAGGTAGAGTTTAGTAAAATCACATTTCACTGTTAAACCTGTTCATCCAGGTTGACTGAACACAACCACTTTATTTCTTTTCTTTTTAAGTCCTTTTATTGTTTAAATGTTGTATGTGTCAACAGAGCTAACTTTCAAATGGTGCCCCATTTGTAAGGAACATATGCATTTATGGAGTTGTAATGGAAGTTTCTGGTCCAGCAGGGGTAGAGGTTTCAAAGTTTAGTGAATGTAACAAATAAGACAGTCGGAGAACTGAACCAAGTTAGGGTTTCGTATTTATTAGGATATATTTGCAAATATAGGAAGAATAACAGAGTCACAAAAGCACAAGCAGCTCAGTGAGTACCGATTCTTCAAATGAGTCAAGGAAACACTGAGCTTAAATGCACATTGGGAAAAGGGGAGTGACAATTCAAACATGATCTACCTACAACAATGGTTTACATTTTCTCACAGTGTCCAGATAAGGTTAACAGGTTATAGGTTAACATGCACCTAAAGATAAAGATCCTGCCAGATACTTTTCTAAATCTCCCAAGGTGTCATAAACCCACTTCACTTTATCCCGTCCCCCACTTTCACATCTGGGGTCACATTCCCCGGACATCGTAACTGTCTAGGGAGGAACGGATCTGGGAAGGAAGATGGTTTATAGTGTCCTTGTAGTTTATCAGTTTAAACAAAGGGCCTATGCTTCGTCTCCCAGACTTTCTGTCTCAGCAGTTTAAGCAGGATCAAATCAACATGATAAGGGGAGACAAACTGTTCTTTCAATAGTGCTGAGAGAAGGCTATGTGTTAATAAAAACATAAGAATTAAAAGGAACAGTGCTCAAGTGTAATTTTTGCCATTAAAGGATGAGCAGCAGCGCTGAGTATGTGGGTTGCGGCCATGAAAAAATTGCCAAATCTTCTCTGTCAATGCCAAACAGCTTATTCTGCCATAGACTCGTTTGGTGGATTGGATGATTGAAGTTTGAAGAAACAAGACATATTGGCAATTTAACAATTTATTCATTTCACAAACAGGAGCCTCAGTAGCGTGTGGAAGAACCATACACAGCCACAACAGCGTGGCACCTCCTCCTCATGCTGGTCACCAGCCTGGTCACACACTGCTGTGGGATGGCATCCCATTCTTCAACCAGCATAAGTCAGCCAACGTGGTTGTGTTGGTCACTCTGGCACGAACAGCACGCCCAAGCTGATCCCACAAGTGTTCAACGGGGTTGAGGTCAGGACTGCTGGCAGGCCATTCCATCCTCTCCACTCCCACATTCTGGAGGTAGTCTCTGATAAACCCCGCCCTGTGGGGGCGAGTGTTGTCATCTTGGAGGATAGAGTTCGGTCCCAGACTGTGGAGATATGGGATTGCCACTGGTTTCAGAATCCCATCTATAAAGTGTCAATAGCAACAGCAAAATAACCTGTTTGGCATTGGCAGAGAAGATTTGGCAATTTTTTCATGGGCGCAACCTACATACTCAGCGCTGCTGCTCATCCCACAAATGCATGTTCCTTACAAATGGGGCACCATTTGAAAGGGAACTAAACAGGCTTTCCAACGGTATAAGACTTATTGCCAAAAAGCATTGTTACCACAGAGAAATAATCTACCAAACATAAATTTCCGTACTTTTTGTGCTAAGTTTATTTAGTGTGCAGACACTAGATTGGTATTGATCCTCTCATCTAACTCTCAGTAAGAAAGTCAATACGCTTATTATGTTAAATGTTGAACTTTAAGAACTGCCAAGTTGTATTTTTTTCCACATTCTGAATTTCACAATAGTAAAAAGAGTGGTAACAGAAACGTAAACAAAAATAAGTATTCAACAGTGTATCTCTGCAGGACATAGGACAGCAGTACAGTTCATGAGTGTATGTAATGTGTAAATATGTTGTTAAAGATTTGAGAATGTTCACACCTTTTTATCGACCTTACGATGTTATTTTTCATTTTTTAGAAGACTGGTGACCCAGAACTCTACAAACCACTGCTGGAGGAAGTCACCTGTAACCCCACAGTCTGAATGAAAATGTAATCTATGTTCTATATCTATATCACTTATATTTTGATGAGTATGATTTTCTATCGAATAATGTGCCTTACAATCAGCTTGTGTAGGTAAAAGGGAGGTTCATGAATGTGAGTGTGTGACATTGATGGACAGATACGTTTTTTATTTGCTATTTTACAATATTAAGTCATGTTAAAAAAAAAAAACTGACGTTTTGTTGTTTGTGCTTCTGCTGTGTACTTTATAATAAACCTTAAAGCCTGACAAAGATGGAACAGAAGTGAGATGTCTCACTCTGTAGCTAAAACAGAGAGTTCAACACACAGGGTGAAAAGAGGAGCTGCAGCAATGTGTAGTACAACAAAAAGATGGTGTTTTTTGAAATTTAAATCATGTAAACCTATTCTGGTACAACCTCTAAATACAATTATGAACCTGAAAATGAGCATTTCATGAGCACTTTAAGGGAAGTGTATTAATTAAAAAATAACTGCTATTTAAGGAGCAAAGAAGGCATATCATTTCTAGATCTGATTTTATTATAGTGGGGAAACTGTACTTAATGTTACAACTTTTTAAACAGACTGATTTGAATTCATAATTTCCAGACTAATGTTATATGTAATATAAAACTGTTTTTTCATGGACTACTGGGATGTATGTGTATGATTGTGTGTATGTAATGTTATGTATGTACTGGTGCGCCTTTTTGCGTGCATCTACTTATCTTCATCTGTGGTAATTGTGTATTCTATAGTCTGTACCACTACCCTTTCATGAATCATGGGCCCCCACCTATAAGCTTTTCTAGCTTCTTTGGGGGACCCATTCACTCTACTCTACTACTCTACTCTATATTCTAGCGCCATATACTAGGTGTTAATTTATGTTACTAACCCTCGTAGTTGTGGACCTAACTTGATATGTCCCACTTCAAACCCTGATGGGTGCAGGTGAAAGTGCGTCTACCATTCTGTGCACATTGTTGACATATAGTAATAATAAAGCGATGGACGGCGCGGGTAAATAAACTCGGTTACAGAGCAGCCGCCCGCAACAGACGTTCTAACGTAAAGCAAACGCACCCTCAACAGGCAGGGATCATTTCATTGGTCAACACTACACCTGGTATTCTATTGGTTGGGGAATTTTGATAGGATTGTAACCATAGGCTGTTAATCCTGCTGTTAATACAGTCTATGATTGTAACACAAAAAAAATCCGCAGGAGAAATCCGAGAGTAGAAGATTTGCAAGAGTGCGAGGAGAAGGGCCGAAGCTGAGAGCAAACACACTACACTGTCAAAGTGTAGCAGAGTTAATAATTCCACTTCCACTTAAAAGGTAACTTTTCATTTGGCTAGTAGTTTCCATTTGAGACAGGCTTTTTCTGTAACATGAGCGCCATCTATTGATGCTATTCTGCAGACTTTAGGGTAAATTCTTACACACCATCACCAGTCTGCAGTAGCCTGTTTCATGGTAAGTCATAATACTGAGCTCCACAGTTATAGTTAGGTAAATGTGTTCATTGTGATAACATGTTAGTATGCATGTAGTATATCCACACGAAAGGTCTCAAATTTTATAATAGAGACCAGTTTTGTTTTGTTTCTTTTGTTTTAGCTTAAATGAAAAAGCTCACCACGTTGTGCTAGCTTGCTAGTCTGGTTAGCCTAGCTTGATAACCTAACTTTTATGATACAACCGTGGCAACAGTAAACTGAATAATTTCTGTTTTAATTTTAGCTAACTGGAGCTCTTTATAGTGACGAATGTTATTGTGAAACACTGTTCTGCTATTTATCAGGTACAGTTGTCTACTTTTGTGATTTCATACTGGTATTTTGTTAATGTCATGTGTAATACTGTTAACCAGTCTGCAGTAGCCTGTTTCATGCTAACTGGAGCTCTTTATAGCGACGAATGTGATTGTGAAACACTGTTCTGCTATTTATCAGAATAAACGGCTGTCATAGCCAACGAAGAGCGACGGCTTTGTCTGTAACACAACACAACGCAAGAGAGAGAGTACACACTCGCTACACAAGCAACAACATATGAGTCCAAGCAGAAAGTTTGAGCACAAGCAGAGCAAATCAAAGCGCGAGCAGTGACTATTTGAGTGTGAGAGCAAGGTTTTGAAGGAAATTATTACAAAATCTGAACATAATATCAGTGAGAAATGCTCTCAAACTGAAAGAATGCACTCTTGAATAAAGATAGGAATATAACCCCATAATAAGTAACATACATCATATACCAAATTTTTTTTTTAGCATTTCTAAAATTGCTCCCTTTATCTTAAAAAAGAGAAACGTCAAAACTGGATACCTACTCTTGCCAGAAAACATTAAAAAACATGTATTCATTTTTTATCTCTGCATATTGAAGTCTTGTTTCTTGTAATATGGGCTTACTTGCAGGTACAGAAAATCATGAAGGAGACGAGGGAATCCAAGGGAAGTCCAACAGACATTAAAACAGGCAGGTAACACATTTCAGAATCCATGTTTCAGGTAACAGACAACGGATTGCAAAAAGCACAGACATGAAGAGCATGTCAACTTTGACAAAATTGCCGTGAAAGAGTGAGAATGGCCCGGCTGAATATCTGCAGGGCTGATGAGGAAGGAGAGAACAGGTGTGTAGATGGAGGGGGGGGGGTTAGGCAAGTTAGGTGATGGGGAAAGGAGTCCGAGGGCATCTGGTGGATGGGTGGGAAATGGCAATGGAGGGACCTGGGGAAGAGAGAATGTGGCTCGAGAGGAGGGACATACGGGGACAGTTTCTAGTGGAGTCAGTCCACCATAATGATTCTTGATGTCAGGACTGCTGCTCAGTGTGTTTGAGGATGTGGAAAGCACAGCTTATACATCCATCCTGTGCAGTTAGGTCACTTCTTCCTTGAACTTGAACAGTCATAAAAACGCTGGTACAGATTGTGGTGCTTTAATTGAGCAATACACTAAAAACCTACACTTTCAGTTACCTCTTGTGGTAAATATGCACATAGTTATCTGCTGAGATTTTAAAATATCTGGCTTTACCAATACAGCTGAAAACTGTCTTTGTTTTTTTTTTTTAGCATGTTTTATTAAATCAAGTTTACTTCAAAAAGTTATTGACAAGCAGAAAGAACAAACGTGTCCTTATGTTATATAAATCAGTTTGATTACTTTCAGAAAGTGAGTGTAAAAGCACAAGTATTACAATGCCTCATAGTCATGCTTCCATGTGCTTAGTTGAGTTTATTTTAGGCACAAGGATTGGTCAGGAGGACTGCATTCAACTGTTGCTGCTGATCTTCAACATCACCCTGTTTGCACAGACACAAAAATGACATTTCATGAAGCAAAAACAAATTCAAGTTGAGATTTTTGACAGTGTGACTCTACTGAATTTAAAAATGTGAATATACTGCCCCAGAAATGCAGCAAAATGTAATCCCCACTACAACAACTACAGCTGTTATTGTAGCTCGTACTACTAATACTTTGCTTCTTCAGCTTTCTGAATATACCACCCAGCTGTCCTCTAATTCATGTGGACTGTGTACATTGTGTGCATTGTCTTCTTGGTTCTTACCTCTTCCCTCTGTCTGTTGACCACAGCCTTGATGCCCAGAACAGCAAAGCTGATGCAGACACACAGCTGAAGAACAGCCAGGACGATCATAGTAATGTCCATGGTTGTCAACAAGCGCTGACATAGACAAGAAATAAAGAAAGAGGTCAGATTCGTTCAAAAAGGATTTTCTAGTAGTAGTTTCTAGTAGTAGTTTATTTTGAACATATAAAAAAAAAATTCCCATGTTCAAAAAGGAGTAGGAAGAAGTTCATAATCAAACTTTTCTAGTCCTACCCCCTTTCTCTATTTTGATCCTTTAGTTAAATTTCACACACACACGCACACACACACACACACACAGACACACACAGTAGTTTATTGTGACTTAATCCCACATACAGCATCCTGCTGCAGTAAAAACTCACTAAAGCTCCAATTGTGTATTAATCCGCAGCTGTAAAATAAATGTATTAGTGCACCATTTATTTATTTATAAATGTATGTCTTCAGTAGGAACGAATGAGCTTGGGGATGATGAGAGCCACAGACAGGGAAGAGAAGTTGGAAGGTATTGAGAAACTGACTTAAACATTGGTTTTCTTTGTTGACAATAAGAAGACTGTAGCATAAAACCAGCCTTATCTTTTAAAAGCATGCTTACCTGCACATAATATGCCACATGTTCACAGTCGCCATAATAACTGTGACCAATGTACAGGTCACACATCCTGATGGCAGGGGCATCTACCAGGTCTTTGGCATTCAGCGCGATGTCAACAATGGCGAAGACGGATCCGACTATGTTCACAAAAGCAGCAAAGCCCACCTGAAAGAAAAGAGTCCATTTTTTTGATTATTTTGACTTCATAGTGTACATTTTAGTCTAAAGCCCTTTTCATAGATGAAATACATAACATTGCTGGCTACACATCTGTTAAGTATGATTCTTTTTTTGTCATTCAGACATCAGTGTCTTTTGCATTAATGTTCCTTACAGCTTTCAGACATCAGAGGAAATTTACAGAAAGAGCCACAGTGCTCGCGTGATCTTTGGCACCTGGTGCGCAAGAGGGAGCCGGGAGGAACTGTTAGGATAGTGAGGAGGAACCATGTTCTTTCAGGCCTGTAGCCAGCCTAGTGGCAGGGGGGGGGGGGGGGTTCTTTTTGTTCAAAAAGTGGACATTTTGCAGTTTTTCCCTCATTTTGTATTTAATTATGAGGTTCAAATACTTCATTTTGATGTCCTTGGCCTCACATATTTTGCTATGTGTGCATAAAGTTAGTTGTGTGGATTGTTGATACGTTAGACATTAGATTGTTACTTGTCGCGTGCCAGTTAACACATGAACAGAAGTGGTGCTTTAAACGAGATTAGGGCTTTGGTTTAGATTATTTTTATTTCGTGGGGATTCAAATTATCGACAGACGTTATTTAATAAGACACTTTAAAAAAAAAGGACTAAAATGATAGACGTTTGGCAGTGGGGAGGGGAGGTTAAACCACCCAAAACCCCCATGCCTACGGGCCTGTCTTTGTTCTTTCACAAGCTGCATCACTAACAGATTTAACATAGAGGTGTAAGTGATGCTCAGCCACACTTCTCGCAGTGAATACACACATATCAAGTTAAAAAAGAATAAAAAGTAAAAAATATAAGAAGAAATTGTTGGTCAGATTATTACTGTTGTACAGGGTTCTTTTTTTTAACCAGACTGCGAGGGGATAATTTGGTTTTACCGATTGATTCATTCAAGTAAACAGCTCTTTCACAGTGTGTCATGGGTTATTCAACTGATGATGAGATATTAAATTCATTACAGTGATTTAAGAAGGCGGTATGTTACTGTAAAGGGTGCTTATTCAGACATGAGACCAGCAGCCATAACATAAGGGGGTGCATTTCTGAGAGGGCCTTTACTAGTCTTTACTTACCAAGCAAATAGAGGAGAACCGGCCGGCAAGAATGGACATGATTCCAGCTATGGTGAACTGAGAAAGAGGGGACAGCTCAGTTAAAATAATTACAATTATTAACACAGTTTTTACTTGTTTCTTTTTAAATATATTATAAGAAAGAGAAATAAACAAAAATCTATGTAAAAAACAGTAATACTTCCATGAACAGAACCAGAAGATGTTGTTATATCTTATAGGAAATCCTAAATCATTTCAATCCATTTGAAAAAGTTATGGCAATTGAAAAAGACATCAGGAAATTATATATATATATATATATATATATATATATATTGTTTACTATTTAGTGTGGCTTTAGTACTGTTGAGCAAAATAAATAAATATGCTCTCAAAGTAAACAAAAACAACAATGTTATTTTACCACAGCACCCAGCCAGTAAGCAACTCCCAGGCTGGTCAGATCCTTGGGATACATGTATGTTCGTCCTGGCACCAGTCCAATGTTGAACAGGCCCACCATGATCTGTATAGTCTGTAAAAAAAAAAATCAAAACAATTAAATCTCTCTGTCTTAACATCTTAAGACCACCAGTTAATACTGCACACAAATAAATCAGTTGTTGAAACGGTTGATTGTTGGAGCAGACGATGCAAGAAGAAAATTCTGTGTGAACAGACAATAAAGTTTGATCTTATCTTAATTTTAGTTTATCTCACCCCAAGAGCTGCAGTCACGTTGCTCTGCATCAGCCCCTTGTACACTGAGCAGCACATGGGACTGTAGCAAAGAGACTTGAGTATCTGACACAGCGGCAGTAACATGCTCTTACTGTCAGCCGCCACAGTCGCCACAGTCACTCCTTTGTCTTTGAAAGAAGAGATGGTCATCTCTCACACCTGCAACATGACACGGAGATTTAGAGATGTAAAGTTGGACAGATTGAAAGATACAGTACTGTATTAGTCCCAACTGCAGTGTTACAGCAGCCAAGTGAACCAGCCTAAATAAAGTCTAATGGAAACATAGCCTAAATAACAAATATGTTAACTACAAACTGAACTAAAACTAGGACAGGATCTAAATATACACATTGATACTGCCTAGCAATATTCTGTACATGATCAGTGCTAGGGGTGGGAATCACCAGAGGCCTCACCATACGATATCATCACAATACTTATGTCACGATACAATATTATTGAGATTTTCGACATTTTGCAATATTCTGCGATATATTGCAATTTATTAACTTATTTATTCCAACTTCAAATGTTTCCCAATTTCAAATTATGTCCCCAAAAGGAAACTTTGTCAACATCTGTTTGATCTAAAAAGATAAATTTCTCTGTTTGTTCAGGTGTTTGGTGTTTTAAGCCCCCAACGTTGTAGGCACTAGGATTAGGCAATGGTTAGGGTTAGGTTTGGGTTAAAACGCAACGCAGGGTTGGGGCACGGGCACAAGGGGCCCACTCGTGTGAAAAACACTTAAAAACCTCCTTAAAAAAACGGGTTCGGTTATATAAAAGCTGTTTAAAAGAATGCCAGATATTAAAAGCAGGTTAAAAGAACCACTGGACAGGACGGACAGCGGGAGATTAAAACTTTAAATAACAGGTCACCTCCACACCTGCCCTGGTCTCCCTTCTGGAGACATTACAAAATAAATAATTGAAATAAATAAAATATATATATATATATATATATATATATATATATATATATATATAGTTATGAAAATAAATAGCCCGGCATCACAATACAAAATAATTTCTATCCCAATATTAAAGACATTATTTAATCTCAAAAAATAAAATAAAAACATATAAAGAGTCTAAAATACTGTCTGAATTACTTGCCCTTGAGGTTAAGGTTAGGGTTAGGGTTAAGGTTAGGTGCCTTGAAGTCAACGTTGGGGGCTTAAAACACCATTGAGCGTTTGTTCATCTCACTTCAATTTTATTGCTGCAAAATGGGATTGTCAAGCAGACAAACTGACCAACACACTCACTATCACGTATATAATAATAGATCGATATTTGGTGTCTGTGTATCGATACAGTATTGCCATGGAAAATATTCGCGATACTATACCCCCCTACCCCTAATCAGTGCAAGTCTAGTATAACCAACCTTACCTTGTATTGGTACAGCAAGGTAGCAACACACGTGTGTGTTTGTTGAACTAATGGTTAGTGTATCTGTCTCAAAACTGTATAAGTCACTTGTATCTGTGGAAGGAATGTTTTGTTGAAGAAAACTTTACTTTTCAAATGGAAGAAAAGAAAACAGATGATTATGGTGGTGGAGCATTTCATGCGGCAGTCAGAAACACACACACACACACACACACACACATTCAAACACAAGCGATAACTGCACTTTTCTACTCTTTGTGGGGATTTTATACATGTTGTCCGAGGTGACCAAAAGGCGGGGGGATTATACACGTCGGTTTCACAAAGACAAAAGGTGACGTAAGTTTGGGGCTTACTATAGATAAGAAAAAATTACACCTCAGTGTTACTTTTGTTACTATTGTAAGTGTATTGTAATAGAGTCCCTTGATAGTTGGTAGTAGGGTTGACTCCCTGCTAGCCTGAGCTCTCTTCACAACAACTCACTACACAGGGGTCTGATAACCAATGTAGGCATGGTTATTAGAGGTTATTACAGAAATGCAGGCAAATAATTCACAACACACAAAAACAATATCAGGGTAAAATAATAAAATAACTGTATGATAGGCTATATTTTCTTCTACATTTTGATTAACCAGGGGCGGGGCTGGAGGGGTGGAATCTGATGCTGGTGGTGGCCACACCTTTTGTTGTTGGAATGTCAATCAAACGACAAAAACAGATAACAACTAAAAGGAGACATAAAACAACTCAATGGAGACACGTGACAACTAAAAGGAGACATAAAATGAACACAAAGACACTCAAAACGACTAAAGACACAACTGAAAAAAAGACTACTGATTACAGTAAATGAGAACAAGTGAAAGTTATGGACTCACTGAATAACATTCACATCTATACCAGTTGTTATTCGAGTTATTTGATAGGCCACCTGTGATAAGGTTCACAGCAAGTAGGCCATGGCATCTATCATGATGTTAAAAGTAAATTTTACAGGTTTAGGCACAACGGGTTTTGTGATTTGGACGGAGGGAAGTTTAGTTTACAGTATTGCACTTCGTTGTGTTTGACATCTCAACCTCTTGTCCTAAAGCTAACACAAAAAAGGATGCAACAGAAACTTTCACAAAAATGAAGAATCAGGGTCTTGAATGTCGACCAACACACACACACACACGTGTTAAAAATGTATATAAATAAATAAATAAAATAAATCAAGTTTATAACATCTTTCTTTCCATAACTCCCCTCTCTCTTGCAGACCGTAAAAACATGATAACCATTAACAAAATATACATATCACCCAGTTCAGCGCTCAATAAACAGGTTGTCTTATTGTGAAGTTCAAGTTACTGTCAATGAGGCTATGTGTTTGTTTGTGTGTGTGCAGAGAACTCACCTGGGTCCGTGGCTACAGAGTTATAACTGTGACCGTCTGGTTTGTCGATGATGATTTCAGGTAGAAGCAAACAAACTGATAGGCAACTTCCTGTCGCACGTTTGGTTTCTTCAAAATAAAAGCGTCCGTACCAACATATCTCTTCAAATGTAATTTGCACACACAAATCAAAATAAGTAAATCCTATGGTATAGGCTAATTAACAGACCCATGCACATAGTTTGGATTTTATTGAGATTTTGAGATATCTGGCCTTTGACATGAATAGAATTTCATTAGTGAAACATTACAAAGGAAGTAGTCAACAGCAGTGTCTTTTTAGACAGTTTTCACCATTTTACATGTTTTAATTTAAGCAATTTTACTTTAAAAATAGATAGAAAAAAACATATGCTGACTAAAAAAACATGTCCTTGTGACATAAAGCAGTTTTGATTACTTTCAGCAGTTGAGTGTGTCAAAGCACAAGCAGTACAAGTATTCAAAGTCAGTAATGTGTTTAGTTGAGTTGATTTTGAGCACCAGGACCGGTCAGGAGGACTTCATTCAACTGTGGATGCTGGTCTTCAACATCCCCCTGTTTGAACAGAAAAAAAATGACTTAATAAAAACAGAATACAGTACAAGACGTGGCTAAATGGTATCCCTACTACAACAACTGCTGCTGTTATTCCTGCAACTACAGCTGGTATTACTGCTCCTACACTTGCTTTACATTCCTGAATATAATTCAAGTCAAGTTCATTTTATTACAGCCCAATATCACAAATTACAAATTTGCCTCAGAGGGCTCTCTTAATCCTTTGACCCTTGCATCGGATAAGGAAAAACTCCCTAAAAAAAGAAAAATGGAAGACACCTCAGGGAGAGCAACTGAGGAGGGATCCCTCTCCCAGGACAGATATACCACCCAGGTGTACGCTACTCCATGTGTACTGTGTGCAGTTTGTGTATTGTCTTCTTGGTTCATACCTCTTCCTTTTTCATGTCACTGCTCAGAGACTTGATGCCCAGAATAGCATATCTTATACTGACAAAGAGCTGAAGAGCTGCCATGGCGATCAGTGTGTTGTCCATGGATGTCAACACAGTCTGATGGATGAGAAAACAAAAAAATACATATATATATATATATATATATATATATATATATATATATTAATAAGGGTGGGAAACACCAGAGGCCTCACGATACAATATCATCACAATACAATATTATTGCAATTTTAAACATAATGAAATATTCTGTGATATATTGCAATTTATTACATTTTTTTCCAATTTCAAATTATGTCCCCAAAAGGAAACCTTGTCAACATCTGTTTTATCTAAAAAGATAAATTTCTCTGTTTGTTCATCTCACTTCAATTTTATTGCTGCAAAATGGGATTGTCAAGCAGACAAACTGAACAACACGTATATATAATAATAGATCGATATTCGACGTCCATGTATTGCCATGGAAAATATTGCGATACTATGCTGTATCGATTTTTTTCCCCCCACCCCTAATATTGAATTAGATTGTGTTTTGGAGTTTAACTTTAGAAGTCTGCTTACCTGGGCAAAGAGCGCAACTTTTCTGCAGTTGTCACCAATTTGATCAGCATTGTTGCTGCTGCTCCCACACATCCAGAGGAGAGAGACATTTCCCAGGTCCATGGCATACAGCACAATGCCAGTAATTGCAAAGATCGCTCCAACAATGTTCATAAACACAGTGAAGCCCATCTGCAGAGGAAAGATCCTGTCACTTAAAAGTACAATTTAAGCAGTATTTGATAATATTCTATTTACAGGGCAGTGCATATTTTATTTTATTAGTCAGTGGAGTCACTCTACTTACCAAGACGGGAGAAGGGAACTGTCCCGCCACAATGGACATGATTCCAGTTACGATGAACTGATGAGAAGTCATGCAACAGACAGCTCATATCAGTGACAATCAAGCAGAAACTATTGTATTTGCTTTCCAGTAGGCGTTGTTATATCATAAAACAATCTTGCTCCATTGTGTACCTCAGCAATTTCATTGATGAGGTAATCCTCTGACAACAAATTTTAAACGGTGTGGAACTCCCTGCATGTGTAAAAGTTTCTCATAACACAGCTAACTCCAATATTGTAAACAAGAGACATTACAGTAATATGCTCTAATATTAACAATATTTTTTTTACCACAGCACCCAGCCAGTACGCAGCACCTAAACTGGTCAAATCTCCTGGATTTGTACTGGTTCGTCCTGGCCCCAGTCCGATGTTGAACAGGCCCACCATGATCTGCATAGTCTGTGAAAGATTCAAAACAATTGTCTTATACTTGATCAACTTAAGACCACCAGTTAATAGCTGTATGTGAATACATCTATTTTAATTCCTCTCACCCCAAATGCTGTAGTGACACTAGTCTGCATCAGCCCGTGGTACACCGACCCGTAGAATAGACTGGAGCAAGGAGTCTTCAGGATTTGGCACGATGATGGAAATATGCTTTTACTGTCAGCCGCCACAGTGATGACAGTCATCTTCACAGTCCTGCACACACAACTGGAACACAAAATGGGAAGATTTTTCTCCATTCCTCTTAACCAATTCTGTTCTTGGTTGAAGCTCTTAAGTCACTCATTTTGTTTTGCTTGTGTGTGTGTGTGTGTGTGTGTGTGTGTGTGTGTGTGTGTGTGTGTGTGTGTGTGTGTGTGTGTGTGTGAGAGAGAGAGGGGTGGGTGTTTGTAGAGGAGAATGGAGAATGTCTTAGAGTCTTTAGCAACTGCCAAAGTAAACAGAAAGTCACTGGTATCTATCAACAGCCCTATCAAATCCAAATAAAAAAAATATGCAGGTGTATTACGGCTGTGGTTCTGCTATAAAGCAGCAAGATTACACTTATTGTCCCTCGCTGGAAGTTCTTTATTTAGTAACTGAAATATGCTGCAGAGGGTTTAGCTGGAAAAGTAAAAGCACAGTGTGTCTCACTTTTATAACTGCTTATTAAGCTTTCTCTAAGGAGGTGTCTTAGCTACAAACAGTAGTTATTTTAAGTATTTGTCACATTGTTGTAGGGTGTACTTCTATGACATTTAAATGTAGCGCTAAATCTATTGAACCTTTTGCAAAGACATACAAACTATGAAAGTTTCATTATCTGGAGGCTGGTTGGTTTGTTTTTCTTTTTCTTCTTTTAAGCAAAAGCTCACCATCTCAGAAAATCCTGCACTTTCTGTTTTACTTAAAAGTGTTTTTTTCAAAACCACTTTCTGAGATATCCCACCACCATATCGCACCTCTTTCTCACCACAGAAACAATATAACATAATTCAATTTTGGCAAACTAACCAAACTTAAAAAAAAAAAAAAAATCATTTCAGAGCTCACTTAACATGTTGTCTCCTTTAAGCTATTGTCAGTCATGAGTGTCTTTGTGTCAAGAACTCACCTGTTTAGGGTTTGATGCTGTACCTGTGACGGTCTGGTTATTCTGCCAGCAGCCCATGTTCATTATCAGCAACAACAATGTTATTTTCCATCCACTAGAACATTTCTTCAAAAATAAAAGCCTCATTTCCACAAACTGCAAGCAATAAGCAGTGCTGGAAGAAGCTTAAGAAAAAGTTGCAATGCCACAATTAAATAATACCGTGAAAGACCTGCAGTGGAAATTAGACTTCTTTCACCGCAAAGTGGCATTAAAAGTTGCCGAGACAATGCCACAGAGGCTGAACTATTTTCATGGATTCACTCCCCAATCTGCATGTTAACACCAATTTAATGTAGAGGAACATTAGGTCAGGGGGTGAGTCAGTAAAGGTTTTTAATTTAGTTCAGTGTTTTTATTAAAGCTTTAGTACGTAACTTTTTGATATTAAAGCTATAGTGCTTACTTTCTGTCGCCCCCATGAGGAATTCTAAGTAATGACAACAACACTGTCAGCTTAAATGTAACGGACGTTCATCAAAGCTTTAGTGCGTAACCTTTTTATAATAATAAACGTCTGTTACATTCAAGCCATCGCCAAATGAGTTGCTACAAAGCTAATTAAGACTTTCAGCTCCACACAACTCTCTCTGTATTTCTCAGGATGGCTGTGTTGACGCGCCAACAGTTTTGTTGTCATTACTTACATTTCCTCATGGAGGCGACAGAAGCTACGCACTATAGCTTTAAGCGGGCTTTTAGAATTAAAATTAATTTACGGCTCAAGCAGCCTACGGTCAATTAACAGGAATTCCAGTTAATGTAAACATAATGACTTTCTCTAATTGGAATTTCTAAAGATCGAAAACCAGTTGAATTCAATTAATTTCAATTCAATTCAATTCAACTTTATTGTCATTGACACAATGTACAGGCACATTATGTAACGAAATATAGGTCGTCACTCTCTGCACATACACAGCAAGATTAAAAGACACATTTCAACAACACAGACTTATTTACAGGCTCAGACATAGTACTTGTGCAATGGCATAGTCAAAATAAGATACATTAAAGCCCAAATAGCATATTGAAGTGATTATGATGCAATGTTCTCCATACTAGCAAATAAACTGATTTCTGTTTAAATGTGAATTTACTGAATTAGTATAAAATTGATCCAAAATCACTCCAGATAAATGGATTCAAACGGCTCAGTGGGCATTAACATTGCTAAAGAAAATATGAGGCAGAATAAACAGCCTTCCAGTAAATGTTTTTAGCACGAAGATAAAACAGGCCTGGTGTGATTGTGCAATTTACCAAAGAACAAGCAGGAAATTCCTGGCCAGATTACACAAGACACCAACCACAACAGACTGAGGGGATGATGAGTGCAATGTTCCTCCAGACGAAGAAACTGAGAAATGTGAACTTAGGTAGCGCATACTACCAAACCCACAAGACAAAATATTAAGTTGTCGCTTCCCAGTGTGGATGTCAGGGCTGGATTATTCTTCATCAGATGTAAAACACAATTTAACCCTTGTGTGGACTTCGGGTCACATTGACCCGTTTAAAATTTTTGTTTTATATCAGAAAATATGGGACGTAGAAATAAGCGCTGAAAATGTGTACAAGAAAAATAAAAAAATGTAAAACGTTGGAAAAAGCAAAAACAAGGGTTAATAACACTGTACTTGTATGTAAACACAGGTGCCTACATTGAAGAAATTGGTTAGTTCAATATGAGGGATAGATGCAGTATGCAGAAGGCCATTTTAAAATATTAAATTTGAGGTCATCTTTTTTGAATAAACCACTTCTGCATTTCCAACTAGTCATTACACCCAAACTGCCCCAAAACTTTCTTGGACTTTTAATTAAAAGTGACTAATTTGGCATGCATTGTAGCTGCTTTGGAGTCATTTATTTGCATATGAAACTATCAAAGCAACACCAAAAGACACAGATCATTAGGCAGGGACAGTGAGACAGGCCAATGTCCTCTACACGGTGGTTTGGCTGATTTGTTTCTGTTGACAGTTTCAGTTCCTGCTGACAAGAAAAATGACTGCGTCTACAATTTCTCTGCACTTTATTGGCTAGAATTTGTACTCTGTGATTAAAACCCAGATCTAAAAATAAATTAAAAAAAATAAACTTTAAAAATACATTGAAAAGAGTGTCTGTATCTTGAAGCATGAAAAAAAATAAGGCAGGTTGCTGCACCAGTTGTTGTTGTTGTTGTTGTTGTCGTCGTCATCTTGAAACAAGATGATTCACAATTAAAACATATTATAATGTTCCTATACACACTTTTATCAGAAAATACAAGTTTATTCCAGACTAAAATAACTATTTGTAGTGAAACAGAAGTATAAAGTAGCCTAAGAAAACTTCACAACTGTACTGTTCAGTTACTATGACTCCGGAGTATCCACGCATACAGTAGGCTATATTACATGTACTACTGGTTAGCTTAAATACTATACCAAACATTTGCATGCCCTATTTTAGATTATGTGTCAGGAATATGGGGTTACAAAATGTTCAAGAAAGATGAACTTGTCCATAATCAGGCTTAGATTCTTTATGGGACATAAATATATGCTGTTTTGAGCTGCTGGGTTACCAACAAGGTGGCTATTGGGTATCTGAAATATTTGATTTACTAGAAGAGTGTATACTTGCAACCCAGTAAATCCATCGAATTTAAATAAAATAAAAAATAAAAAATTAATAAAATTTAAACTGATTGAATTTTCATGTCAGGCTTTAAGGTTTATTATAAAGTACACAGCAGAAGCACAAATAACACGTTTGAACAGTTTTGATGATTTTTTTCAACATGACTTAATATTGTAAAATAGCAAACAAAAAAACCTATCTGTCCATCAATGTCACACACTCACATTCATGAACCTCCCTTTTACCTACACAAGCTGACTGTAAGGCACATTATTCGATAGAAAATCATACTCATCAAAATATAAGTGCAAGTATTTTTAAGCATACCACCTGAATTTGACTAAATAATTGACTTTACATAGATATACAGTCAATGGTATAAATGCACAGGATTATACCTGGTAACTTAGAGTACAAAGCAGATATTTTCATTCAGACTGTGGGGTTACAGGTGACTTCCTCCAGCAGTGGTTTGTAGAGTTCTGGGTCACCAGTCTTCTAAAAAATGAAAAATAACATTGTAAGGTCGATAAAAAGGTGTGAACATTCTCAAATCTTTAACAACATATTTACACATTACATACACTCATGAACTGTACTGCTGTCCTATGTCCTGCAGAGATACACTGTTGAATACTTATTTTTGTTTACGTTTCTGTTACCACTCTTTTTACTATTGTGAAATTCAGAATGTGGAAAAAAATACAACTTGGCAGTTCTTAAAGTTCAACATTTAACATAATAAGCGTATTGACTTTCTTACTGAGAGTTAGATGAGAGGATCAATACCAATCTAGTGTCTACACACTAAATATGTAGCTACAGCCAGCAGGTGATTAGCTTAGCATTAAGACTGGAAACAGGGGGAAAAAAACAGCTAGCCTAGCTCCCTCCAAAGGTAACAAAATCCACCAGGCAGCACTTCTATCCCAAAATGTTGAACTGTTCCTTTTATTGACATGCACTAAGGAGACGATTTCAGGTCGACAATTTGAAAGGTGGCATCCTAAAAGTTAGCAATGTGAGACCAGAGATTCAGAACCTTGTGGCCCTGTTGACACAACATTTAAACAACAAAAGAACTTAAAAAGAAAATAAATAAAGTGGTTGTGTTCAGTCAACCTGGATGAACAGGTTTAACAGTGAAATGTGATTTTACTAAACTCTACCTCCTTTTCTCCCTTCTCACTGCTCTTTAGAGCCTTGATCGCCATGACGGCAGAGCTGATGGTGAGGCAGAGCTCCAGGGCTGACAGGACAATCAGCACAGCATACATGCTTCTCAAAAGCATCTGGTTGGACACAAAGAAACAGAGCTAGCTTTAAAATCTGTAAAGACATTAGTTTTTTCTGTATAGATTTAATAAAACTAGTAGAATTGGTTTTTACTTGACCCACTTCATTCAAGTGTGGCTTATGTTTTTGGTACACATTTTGATAGCTTGGATGCATTTCTGATGTATGACTTTGTATCTATAAAGCATCCCATACTGGTTTAGCTGCTCCTGAACGAACAGACTCGTATTGTATTGTCACTCTTAAAGTAGACTAAAGCTTTAACATCTCTGAGGGTCAATTTGGCTTCCAGACAACAGCCAATTAATAAATACTAAAATAATACAACAGTGTCTAATATATAAAACTCTACACAGTAATGACGTGCAGGATACTACTGCTTTATTTCACGTCCATCTACATACCATTATAATGGCATTAAGTCATCAGGATATCTGATTGGTTATTTAGTCAAGGCACGGAATAGCATACTAATAATACCACCATATATATTACTCTGAAATAGCAATGATTGATAACCACACTTCCAACCACTTTCAGAAATATTCTATTACTATGTATTTTTCATATTCTTTGTCAAACCAATAAATAATTTTTTTAATAAAATTTCTGAAATTGTAAAAATATATAAATTGGGGGTGGCAGTAGCTCAGTCCGTAGGGAGTTAGGTTGGGAACCGGAAAGTCACCAGTTCAAGTCCCAGTACGGGCCAAAGTACACAGTGTGGATTGGTAGCTGGAGAAATGCCAGTTCACCCACCCCTGAGCCCTAGGTAACGTCATTAAATTGCTTGTTTTGTCCAACCAAGAGTTAAAATATTCAGTTTACAGTTATATAAAACAGAGCAAAGCTGCAAATCCTCACGTTTCAGAAGATGAAACCAGCTTGTGTTTGGCATTTTTGTTTGATAGTGACAAATTAACAATAATTGATCATCAAAATTGTTGGTGATTGATTTTTGTCGGTGGACTAATTAATTCATCAACAATAATAATTAAAGCCCTCTACTTTCCACTCATGAGTTTGTACAACTTGTATCTTGACGGCTGGAAGACATTTTCCACACTTACCAGAACCAGTTCTTTGCCCTCCAAGCATTTCTCCCTCATGATGTCCTCCCCAGGAGTAGGAGTTGTAGTCTGTCTGCTGTAGCCTGAATAGTAATTATCGTCGTAATTGCGACACATCCACCACATATAAATGTTTGCCATATCTATGCTGTAGATGATGATGCCTGTAATGGCAAAAGCAACTCCTGCTAGATTCAGGATCACATTGATGATGACCTAAAATAAAAGACAATATTAGAATAAATATTCATGGAATTTAAAAGTCACTGACTATCTTACCCTTTACACTAATAACAGCTGTGTGGCTGGTTACTTTTTTCAGATTATTGCATGTATGTCCATGACATTTCCAGTTATTTCTTGTTGTTCATGACACAGAGTAATAACATTACACTTTATATGATTAACACTATCCAAAACCAACATTACCTCAATACTCCTCGTTCTATATTTTGTCCCTTTCCAATTAATATACATACTGTATCAATGTGAGACAATGTGGGTGTGTATACTCTGTACCAAGAACAAAATGAGCCTCCATTTTATCTGTCTTGAACTAAAACCAAAGTGTAAGTTGACAATAAAAATGAAAGAAGTAATTTTAAGATAGCATGAGGATGTTATAAGGCTGAACTACTCACCAGACATGGACTGGGGTACTTCTCAGACAAAATGCCAATGGTGCCAAACAAAATAAACTAGAGAAAAAACAAAAGAAAAATATTTAAACTTCCATTCTTCCAAACAAACACTAAAATTCATAAATGTCATTCACAGTATCTTTGATTTAGTGAACAGCATTTGGAGCACGAAGAGGGAAACTAGGTAACCCTCATCATGTCAAGTCCTGCATCAGCCTGAAAGGGTTCACGTAACGTTAGTCGCTGTGGGCCAGTGTATTAAGGTCTTGTAACTAACGTTAGTTGTATGAGAGGACAAAAAGCAGCTGTTTGAGATGTTTAGTACTCATACAGAAGAATATTATTATTATAAAATTATTAATATCAAGAGGGAAACTAGGTAACCCTCATCATCAATCACAATGGCAGACAAGAGGCAAAGCAACCGGTACTGTTCAATGTCATCTTAGAACTAAGAGATTAAGATGTCCAATAACAATATTCTGAATTCTGTAAGGTAGTCCAACATCAAAAAAGCGTAGCTAATACCGATCAGTTAAAATATGCTTGGATTGGACTCGGAACTCTGTAGTGAATTTTATGTATTTAATATAATTTGGCATTACAAAGTGAGATCAGTCTTAATTTACACTGTACTGTATGAGACAGCTGTTAGGTGGTTCTCCTTGGAATCAACTGAACAGCCCCAAGTTGTAAAGTTGTATTAGTCTTCACTCTAACTTTGGGAGAGACTTGTGAGTTTACAGATGTACATTTTGTAAGAAAAATTATATTGGACATTAGTTATGACACAAAAGAACAAATACAAGTATCTCAACAGTATCTCTCTTACCAATCCTCCAAGCCAAAAAGGATATCCGGTTGACTCCAGAGACCATGCATGTATACTGCAAATGATTATCGTTCCAAGGCAGATGTTGAGCAACCCAACCATAATGTGCAGAGCCTGTGCAGGAGGAAACACAGCATGAACAGCTAACACATGTACAGTATAACTGCAGTTACCAGGTGGTCATTGGAGAGCACCCATGTGCTGCAATTGTTATTGTTATATTGGATCACTTTCCCCCATAGTTTCCTAGTGTTTTTTCTTTTTTAAATGAAGCTTTCCTATATAAACATAACATTACCTGGAGCTCCAAGGCAGGTACAGAGCCGTGGGTGTGTAATGGAAAAATGTTTGAAAAATTTGACAATAACGTTTTTGGCAGAGATCAAGAATTTGTTTTAGTTTAATTCATAGACTGTATGAAACATGGAGTAGTAGAGTGGTCCACATGGCATCACCCATAGGTTTCTGAAGAGTCAAAAGAAAGCTCAAAGTGGGCGGCTCCCGGTGACTCTGGCTGTCGCCAAAAATGGCCAAAGAGGTGGATCGTGGATGGAGCTGAGGCGGCCAAATAAAGCCTTTAGTCTATGCTCGCCTCTTGTGACGGCAGCCACCTGTCACTCAAAGCGCCCTTAATTATGCATAACTTTAAGCCTGAATATAATTTAAACGGTTGAGTTTTATAATTAAATTCACTCCTTGTACAGTTGTCATAAAGGGAAATTAGCTATAGAGACCAAAACCGTTTTTTGTACCAGGCCGTAAACATGTTCATTTGTGCTGTGAAGTTGAGCATTTTAACATGGGGGTCTATGGAGACTGACTCCCTTTTGGAGCCAGCCTCAAGTAGCCATTCCAGGAACTGCAGTTTTTGGCACTTCCGTGTTGGCTTTACCGAAAGTAGATCAAAAATAGATGATTTACTCTAAGATGAAATCAGAATTGAGTGGGGAAAGACAAAGTACAGAGCAAGCATACACAAGCTTTTAAAGCTGAAGTTCACAGGACAACTTAAACACATATAAAGGTTGTAACTCACCCCCAGTACTGACTGAGAAGTTCTCTGGACCCTTCTCAGGTGCTGAGACACAGAGCAGCACACAGGGCTGTAGCAAAGGCTTTTGAGGATTTGGCACAGAGGAGGATAAACACTTTGGGGGTCAGAGGTCACAGTGAACACCGTGATCCCATCGGCCTTGGTCATGGTCACAGACATCCTGCCTGCTCCTGTAGACTGAAAGAAACAAGAGAGTAAAGAAACTTTAAATGTTACTGTATCAGGTCATGGTTGATGTTGCTGATTCTTTGACCTTTAAATAACTATGTGCTGCATCTTAACGTTAAAGGATGTGTGCTGATTTGTCTTCTATTCCCCCAGACCCGCTGTTCCACGGCTGTGTAAAACGGACGATTTGGTCCTGAAGCTGGGAGGGATTTTTATGGTAAGTTCACTTTCCAAATCTCTAACTGTTACAACTCGGGCTGTTAAACTTGATGTACACAACACATAATGATTGGGGATGATTGATGGTAACTATTATAGTAATATATTGTTTAAAAACGATATGAAATGTTCTCGTTACTTACAAAAACGTCATTTGTGTTGATAAATTGGGGGTTGATGTGAATCAAAAGCCTGAAAAAAATCTAAACGATTATTATTATTAATTAATTACAAAATTAAGTAGTGTTTTTTGAATGATCTGACAGCCCTATTTTAGTGCTTCCTAGGCTTTGTTTTAATCCATGTGTGGGCTTTTTTAGCAGCATCGCACCTTAGGCTTTGCAGACTTATGTTAAGAGGTGTGATAGTGAGTGAAGTTAAAGGGGCACCCCACAAATTCTGCACAAAAAGATCAGTTTAGTTAGCAGGAGGAGTGCTGCAGAGCCTATAATGTCATATGGCTCTGGAGGGAGTTTTCTAAAGTCTGAAAAACTACCTCATCAGGGCTATGTCTGATTAGGCTCAAGGTTTAAAGTTTCTAACACAAAGCCCTCATGATAAACTATGGAAGTGACATTTACCAGGCAGGAAAGATCTAATAAAGTAGCCTATGTATCAAGTTGCATTTTAGAAATTGCACGATTCAGCATTTTTAGAGCTTGACCCATACTAAGAACTCAGGATATCACGAGCTCTGCGGTTTTGATTGTCCCTTTACTTTTTTTACATCCGTCTCTTTTGATTCACCAAACTTTAGGGAAGTACAATACTGAATGTCTAGAGCAGGGGTCTTCTACGTTTTTAAGCCAAGGACCCCTTAACTGAAAGAGAGACGGAGCAGCAACCCCCTACTACATATATTGTAGCAGATGAAGTTGCATATTAAACTAAAGCCTTTATATATATACACACCTTTTTTTCATCGAATACCAAGCTATTAAAACAATAATTGTTGCCATGATTTTATAAATCATCTTTTAATGTTACACATACATGTGGCACTGTAAATTTTAGGATTATCTGTATCCGTAGATGGCTACTTTAGTGACTACCTTACCTACAGTGGTGTGAAAAAGTGTTTGCCCCCTTCCTCATTTCCTGTTCCTTTGCACGTTTGTCACACTTAAGTGTTTCGGAACATCAAACCAATTTAAACAATAGTCAAGGACAACACAAGTAAACACAAAATGCAATTTGTAAATGAAGGTGTTAATTATTAAAGGTGAAAAAAAATCCAAACTATCATGGCCCTGTGTGAAAAAGTGATTGCCCCCTAAACCTAATAACTGGTTGGGCCACCCTTAGCAGCAACAACTGCAACCAAGCGTTTGCGATAACGTGCAATGAGGCTTTTACAGCGTCCTGGAGGAATTTTGGCCCACTCATCTTTGCAGAATTGTCCTAATTCAGTTACATTAGAGGGTTTTCGAGCATGAACGGCCTTTTTAAGGTCATACCACAACATCTCAATAGGATTCAGGTCAGGACTTTGGCTAGGCCACTCCAAAGTCTTCATTTAGTTTTTCTTCAGCCATTCGGTGGTGGACTTGCTGGTGTGTTTAGGATCATTGTCCTGCTGCAGAACCCAAGTTCGTTTCAGCTTGAGTACACGAACAGATGGTCGGACATTCTCCTTCAGGATCTCTTGGTAGACAGCAGAATTCATAGTTCCTTTTATCACGGCAAGTCTTCCAGGTCCTGAAGCAGCAAAACAGCCCCAGACCATCACACTACCACCACCATATTTTACAGTTGGTATAATGTTCTTTTTATGAAATGCAGTGTTCCTTCTACGCCAGATATACTTGGACACACACCTTCCAAAGAGTTCCACTTTTTGTCTCATCGGTCCACAGAATGTTGTCCCAAAAGTCTTGGGGATCATCAAGATGTGTTCTGGAGAAATTGAGACAAGCTTTGATGTTCTTTTTTGCTCAGCAGTGGTTTTCTCCTTGGAACTCTGCCATGCAGGCCATTTTTGCCCAGTCTTTTTCCTGATGGTGGAGGCATGAACGCTGACCTTAACTGAGGCAAGTGAGGCCTGCAGTTCTTTGGACGTTGTTGTGGGGTCTTTTGTGACCTCTTGATGAGTCGTCGCTGCGCTCTTGGGGGTAATTTTTGGGCGGCCGGCCACTCCTGGGAAGGTTCACCACTGTTCCATGTCTTCGCCATTTGTGGATAATGGCTCTCACTGTGGTTCGCTGGATTCCCAAAGCTTTGGAAATGGCTTTATAACCCTTTCCAGACTGATAGATCTCAATTACTTTCTTTCTCAATTGTTCCTGAATTTCTTTGGGTCTCGGCATGATGTGTAGCTTTTAAGGATCTTCTGGTGGACCTTACTGTGTCAAGCAGCTCCTATTTAAGTGATGCCTTGATTGTGAACAGGTGTGGCAATAATCAGGCCTGGGTGTGGCTAGAGAAATTGAACTCAGGTGTGGACAACCACAGTTATAGTATGTTTTAACAAGGGGGGCAATCACTTTTTCACACAGGGCCATGATGGTTTGGATTTTTTTTCTCCTTTAATAATAAACACCTTCATTTACAAATTGCATTTTGTGTTTACTTGTGTTGTCCTTGACTTTTGTTTAAATTGGTTTGATGTTCCGAAACACTTAAGTGTGACAAACATGCAAAGGAACAGGAAATGAGGAAGGGGGCAAACACTTTTTCACACCACTGTATAGGCCACTATGCCTATCATCACTGGGGATCTATATTTGCTAATAATATGTTAGAATTATGTAAAGACATTTAAATTGATGAAAAACCTTGACAAAAATTGACAATTATTTGGAGGACCCCCTGTTGAAGATCAGGGGGTCCTTAAAATATCTTTTAATCTTTCATCGTTGACCCATTTATTTTAATGACGGTGCATTCACCGTAGGGTAGGCTATATTTTGTCCATTTCATTTCAGGTAAGTTTCATTCGTCTTTCCAATTAAATACAATCAAACAATACGACTGTCAAGCCACGCGGACACAGTAAAAAAACTGTTTGCGCTCCCCTTTGCCACACACCTGTACTGACGCTGTTGATTAGCCTAAATGCATTCCCTGTGTCAATGCTCCACCCAGTGATAAAACACAAAACTGCATCATATGCATTCTAGTCACCAGCGTGCCATTAAAAAAATAAATAAATAAAAAACTAAGTTAGGCTACATAATGGCTCCAACAAAATGTTTTTGTCCAATATTGCAACAGTTTAGTATGCTCCATTGGCAGCACTGAGCCCTGCAATCCGTGAGCGAAGAAGAAGTTATGCCATCTTGGTTTTTACATGGCTTGCATTGATTTTAATACACATCTGCCGTACGCCATCCGGATTAAAGCGTACTTTTAATAGCTAATATTCGCCTGAGATAATGTTTTCTCTCCTGTTAAGTTTCCAAAAACACACTTGCGAGCACTAATATCGTAGGCCTAACTGTAGCGTAGGGGTATAGGTTCACTTACATAGCAGTACAGGACCATAATAAGGATTGGCTATAATTGAATAGAGTCCTTTACAATCGTAATCAAACATGACAAAAAGACTTACATGTTTGTGTCTGTTAGAGTAGAAAAAAATCTGAACAATGTACTCTGCCTGACAAAGTCTGGCCGATTATAAGGCTGTTGCGCAGTTATTATTGTAGTGAAACTGGAAGAAGAGACAGAGCTGTTACCAGAAGTACTCTCCCCTATCTGGAAAATATAAAGAAACTTAACCCTTTGTTTCGTTAAACAATGATAATGTAGAATACTCCGCGTTGATTGCTTTTATTTATAAAGTATTTTACGACCTAAAAAAATGCAAACGATTCTATCTGTGCTATAATATTGTTATCATCACAGCTTCACATTGTCTACATAGGCCATTCAGAAATATCAAGTAGCATAATATATATCTACTAATAATAGTACTTTTACTGAAGTAAGATTTTAAATGCGGTATTTTACTGAGGATTTTGATGTGTTGTTGTATTGGTACTTTACCTAAACTAATAAATCTGTGTACTTATTCCAACAATGTATTGATATGAGCACATTAAGGCAGCATTAAACTAAATACAAAAGCCAGTGAGATGCAAATCAGTGAGTAACCATTCACATCAATGAGGAGGTAATGAAATTGTCTATTTTTGTCATAAATTTCATTGTTTCCAAAATTACACAGTTCATGATACAACTGACAAAGACAAGCAGAGTATCACTTTTTCAGATTACATTTTATTATTAGATATATCGATAAAGTGTGAACCATAGGACAATACAGGAAAGACTTCATAGTCATCCATCAGATTCAAATACTCAACCTCTCAAACACATGATGGGGGCATTGTACACAATTACCACCAGTTTAAATTGATAACAGTTTGAATGAGGTCAATGCCGGGAAAGTCCATAGCGATGATACCAAAGCATGGCCTGGGCTGATTGGGGTAAAACTGTCTCAGGTATTGATTGAGCCATGGGTTTACCTTTTCAGCCACTCTCTTTGGAGTCAGAAACATTCCCCAGAAAGTACCAAAGCCAGTGCCGCTAGTGTAAGTCAGAACCGCATTATCGCCCCCACAGGCTTCAGTGGCTTGGTTCAGCTGCTTTATAATTCTGTTGTCTTTATCTTTAACGTTGCTAACCTTGGTTTGACCTTTCCCGTCTGTATCTATGAGTGGAATTCCTAGTGTGAAGGTGCTCTTCTGCAAAAAGACTATTTTCCCCCTGACCTGACCCATATTTGGCATACCAGAAGTCACCCAGACATGCTGGTCGTTGCCAATCAGACTATGCACCATTTGATTGACAGTATTTTTCTCAAAAGACTCTGGTTGGATTCTAATGAGCACAGCTTCAGTCGGAAACTCTGTCAGGAAGGCTCGGACAGTGGCTAGGACATCCTTGAGAGTGCTGTGCTGGTACATGACCCCATGCATGACATAGAGGGTGTCACCCAGTCCGAACACTTTGAGATCCAGGAAACGAATGCCAGCCCTGAGCTGATCCTTCAGGGACAAGGCCTGGCATTCAGCCTCTGGACCTCCTTACAGGGCCATGCTGTCATGGGCACCGGGGAGGGTGATGAGAGAGAGGGTGCGGAAATTCTCGATGCCTGCCATCCATGGAATATTGTAGGACCCCGGGAGTATGAGATTTCCATCGTCACTGAAGAACAGGTCTTTTCCACGGCATAAACCACTGATGATTTAGAGCATGATTTTGTGATGTTATAATAACTCCAAAGCCACAAATTGAAATTGGCATCCTAAAAACCATCAATATATTCTTGTATTTTACTTTCAAAACTTTATTATACTTACACAACAGACAGCAAAATGTAGTGGGAAAGGAGACACTTGTGACCAGCCATCATTCTTGCAGAAAGATGAGAAATCTAAAAAAGAATTCTGTATGTCACATTAAAATCCCTCATGCATGGATACATTATTAATACATTATCCAAGGTAAGCATACACTTGGAAGGTTTTTATTACCAGAATGAGGTCAAAGGAATTGATTTTTGTACTATACCTTATAGCCAGGAAGATTTCACAGCAAACCACTCCAATAGTCAGAATGTGGATGGCTCAACAAAAACCCATCACTTATACGCTCGGTTATCTGTAAAATTTTAGGTGTGGACCATAAATATCAGTGATATAATTCAGACTGATTGTTCTTGTCGGATAATCAAACATGTTTGTACAGACTGTGGTGTTTGTTTCCAGAATGTTTAAGAAGGCGACTCCCTAAAAAACAACAACAATTGGATCAGATTAGATTTGATTCCTAACAGGAATTATCTCAAATGCAAGCAGCCACACCAGTGCAACAAAAAACACAATGACTAAGCCATGGAATATATCATCTTTACAGCATATGTGGTGATATTATTGAACATTTGCCAGTAAAATAACTAAAAGCTTATCACATATTTTGGAAGTGCCAAAAGATGAAAGATTATTGGGAAGAAGTATGGGGAGTATTAAAGGAGATGTTAGGTTATGGGATGCCTAACACCGGCTCTGTGTTATATCTGGGGAATCTGGCACAGGAAAACACACAGGGTGGGGACAGATACCTGATCTAAGCACTGCTGGCAGCCAGCAAGAAAACTATAGAGCATGGTGCAAAGCAGACCCACCTATGAAGGAACAATGGCTGGGTGGAGTAGAAGAAATATTTGACATGGAAAGATTCACACACATATTGAGGCTCCAGAGGAGAAATTTGAGTCAAAGTAGGAAAAGTGGGTTGAAGAAAGCTGAATGACACCACAAATTACGAGGCTTGGAATCAGATCATGATGTTGCATTTGAAATAAAGGAGAAAGCTCACATCACTTTGTTGATTTGATTTTAGATTTTTTTGATTGCCAATTTTTATTTTTTATTTTTACTTCAATTTAATTTTGTAATTAAAAATATCCATACATGCAAGACATTATTATTATTTTACTATATGCTGGCTTTATTCAAAGCTTTTTGTTATGGGTCTTCAACTCAGTTGTAATTTTGGCTGTATGCAGTTTTGTATGTGTACAACATTTTCAATAAAAAATTAAGTTACAAAAAATAGCTTATCACATAATGAAAACAGGGCAAAACTGAGAAATTGTTATGAAATAGGCTTAATGTATACTGTATGTCAGCTAGCAGTGGTGGAGTTGTAACTAAGTAGGCAAAACGTAAGTACTGCAGTACTGCCTAGATTATAAAAAGAGTCGCGTTCTCGTATACAGGCGGCCGCCGTCTTGGGAGCTACGGTCTTTATTATCTATCTTTTTAATAAACTGTCTGTACATTTACAATGTTCTTAATGCTTCGGTTAACACGTAGGGACCCTCATTATGCTACCGTTGAAGTGTGGTGATATTTTGAGCCTTTTTAGTGGTATAAATAGCGATTTGTTTTTACTTTCCCTGTGCCCCGTATAGTAGCGTTGTAAGCTAATCAGTGGTCCGCGCTAGCTTCTTTCAAGCTACAAACACATTCGATTAGCATGAAAAAATGTCCTTACATGTATTATTGTTATTGTCTATTTAATCTCAGCTGAGAGTGGTGGAGGAAGTATTCAGATCCTTTAGAAAGTAAATAAGTACTCATGTAAAAAGTACGAACCAAAATGTAAAGCTGTTGTTTAACTAATGACCGCTGGGTGGCGGCAACACGCCGATGGACCAGACCTTATTGTTTATCTCTGCCGGAAGTAACACAGAAGAAGAAGAAGCAGCAGAAGAAGAAGAAGAAGAAGAAGACGAAGAAGAAGGAGTAAAGCAGTAAAGATGGCGGAAAATAACAGCACGGAGCGTACGGAGGATACCAAAATGGATAAAAATGTTGCTCCTGGAGAATCTGCGATGGTGATCACCGTCAAAACCCCCAATGGAAAAGAGGAAATTTCTATTTCGGAGGATTCTTCTGTCTCCCAGGTGTGGTAACTGACGTTTCAACATCCGGCAGCAGAACTCACGCTATCATCATCATGATGCGTTTCCTATCAAACATTAGGGGAAAGGTCGAAACGTTGTTGTTTTTTTGCCTGTTGTCCAGCAGCGGGTTGCGTCTTCGATGGTATTTTCGTGGTCTGACAGATGTCTACTGTCTGCCCGCAATATTCCAATATTTGCTTGGTGCGAATTTAACGTTTAAATCCAATATTTCCTGAGGCGGCAGACATCTGTGTGATTACGGAAATAACCGGAAAATGTAGCGTCACGTTATTAGAGCTAACGTTAACATTGCAGTTAGCTGAAACAGTAAATATGTATTTAAAAGAACACAAGTGACGTTAGCTACATCATCAGTATGAACACACATAACCGTTCATACCAGAGGTGCATATACAAAGAAAATAAAAAATAATAGAAAACGTCATACGAATTTAAATCAATCCTATCATCGGTCCATGAGAAATTTAAAAACACAAAATGAGTCTTTACTTGTTTAAGGTCTCCTAAAACTTAGTGTCGCCATAATGATGCAGTTGTGGATTAAAATGTTTAAAGTTTGGTTTGGAGTCCGCCGATATTTTCTTGTGAATGTGGAATTATCCCAATAACAAAAATTGAACTGTACAAAAAACAACATATTTTCCATCTTATTACCTTCAAACATATAAGAATGTCTTCATCCTGAAATTGAATTGTTTGCTCAGTTTCCTTTTTATATATGTATATAAAGGAAACTGAGCTATATATAGCTCAGTTTTTATATATATAAAATGAAAATAATAAAATATAAAATATAAATTGAAAATCAGCCCAACATATGCTGGTACAGTGATAAAACAAATGATTGATCGTTTCTACTTTTAGTTCACAGAACGTGCAAGACATTTTCAATATCTAATATCGGCATTGAAGCTAACTAACTATTACATCATTCTAACGGGGAAACTGCAGTGAAATTAGTGTCGTTTCAGTTTGGGTAGAGTGATAACGAATTAACGTTATCTTATATTATCCGTAGGGACAGGTCGCTGATAGAATGTGGGTGGGATGCTGTTGACCAAGTTACAACATTATTAAACAAGTCGAAGTAACGTCACTAATGATATCACCCACTCTTTGATACTTATCTGTGAAGCTAAGCCTATTCGCTGATTTCACGGCAACAACCATGCTTGTGCATTAACCTGTTTAACCTGTCAGGTGCTACTGAAACAAAACAGAAAATGTTTTAGTTTCATTATTACTTTGTGTGTGTAGCAACAAAATACATTACAGTTAAAGACAGACATCAGACAGCAAAGTGATCCACAACAACATCACCAAATAAATGCAAGTGGCATCTGTCATATCACAAGGAATAGAGTGAGATACATCAGAACCTCTCGCGGTGTGAGGATTGCCAAGCAAGAAATACCAAGCAATAAAACAAAGTTTGAATACCCTCCAACGATGGAAGATAACCAGTATCTGTCTGTCCACTCCAAACGGTCAAAATATAATCATTGTAACATCTTCTCCTGTGAATGACGCCTTTTTGTTTAAGTTCCATGATCATTTTAAATTAATAATTAGATATTTTATTCATTTACAGCTTCTATAAAGGCACCATCAATAACTACATGTTGGTGTGTCTTTCTACTTTGAAAAAAAAAAAAAAAAAATCTGGTTCAGGATATACAATCCTCTATTCCAGACTCAAGCATCACAAAACAAGTATATTCACATTTTAACATGTTGTTTTCATAAAACGCATTCATTTCATGATTGAAATTTTCTAACAATTCATAAAAAAGTTACATAAATTACTGACAAGCTTTATAATTATACAGTAGACCTTTTGACAGGCAAAATGCATCCAACCTATTCTTGAAAGAATTAATTGAAGGGGAACGCACAACTTCTTCTGGAAGGTCATTCCATGATTTTACCGCACGGCGTGTGAAAACATTCTTTCTCTTTTCAGACAGGCATGTTCTAGGGTCAAGTTTTAAAGAATTTCCTCGTGTCTCATACCTATATTGCTCCAAAACTGAAAGGCTCAACTGTTACATCATATATTCCCTGTACAAGCTCATACACCCGAATCAAATCACCTCTGTATCTCCTAAATATGACAGTCGGTAAACTTAATTTTCTCAATCTATCTCTAGACATATTTTTCATTCCTGGAATTAATTTAGTAGCTCTTCTCTGGACCCTTTTCAATTTTTGTTCTACATTTGATGAAATACACTTAGGAATAAACACCATGTGGGCACATTATAAACTAAAGTAATTACGTTCCAGAACTAGATTCTGACACGGCACCCCTCTTCAAAAGAGGGCCACAAGATGACATAATAATGCAGGACCCAGTTGATATTATATTTATCTTAACAACCACTCAAGTTACCACCTCTTCTGGGGACCTCCGAGCAGTTGCTCACTTGCTCTTGTCTCATTTGTCCAGTTCAAACAGGAGGTGTCCAAAAAGTTCGAGGCCCCGCAGGACCAGCTGGTGTTGATATTTGCTGGAAAGATTCTGAAGGATGAGGATTCTTTAAACCAGCACAAAATCAGAGATGGCATGACCGTTCATCTTGTCATCAAGACTGCACCGAAGTAAGTACAATGCATGAAATGTGTTTTGTAGGTAAAGAGGCAAAGCTCAAGCCTGGTGAGATTTTTATTTTATGGTTGCTTTCTCTTCAAAGATCAACAGGTGATGGTACATCTCAGACAAGTTCCAGTTCTGCAACGCCTCAAAATAGCAGCAGCAGCAGCAACGCCACTGTAGCAGACAGAGCAGGAAGTGGCACGAGTCAGACACCAACAGAGCCTGCTAATGCAATGAGTAAGAATTCTATATATTTTAAATGACTCGCTTCCTTTTTGCTCTACATTGAGTTTAATTCTTGTGATCCTATCGCAGAGATCAGTGGTTCCCAAAGTTGGGTCCAGGAAACCCCCGGGGATCCTTGGTTCACCATAATTCCATCCATAAGCTAGCCTGACAAGTCAGACCCACATCAAGATGTTTGGTCTGGGAACTCACCATTGACAGGGCTCAATCAGAGGGGGGGGATAAACGGTTGTCTTTCAGATTCCCTCTGCACGCAATAGGATAGCGCTACAACCAGGCAGAGCAACAAAGAAGGTAGCAACGCTAGTTGATAGATTAAACTTTTGCCGTATCCAGTCGGCAAAACTCCGAACACATCTTCCTTTTTTAAGAATGACTTCAGTGCCGTTCTTTGTTCTTTTCTCAAAGAAAAGCTCAACTCCAAGTCTTCCAGAGTCGCGGCCAAAACCGATTCGAAAGACAGCTGTTCGCCAGCAGCAGCAGCCATCTGCTTTGTTTTCAAGTAGCAGGGAATTCACGCGGAACCGTCGCAACTCTGCCGTCATTATATTAAGCCCGTCCACCGACTCTGTACACGATGTGATTGGCCTGACCAGAGTTTGGTTTTTCCAGCTCGCAAGCCAACGGAGAGTTGCTAGACTGACCCTGGCCGCAAACAACATTTGCTGCCGCTAGGCTGCGTCTAGATTTCTAGGCTGTCCATAAACAACACAATGACAGAATGTGTAACTATTTTGGTCATGGGGTTCATACACTTTCCGTAATAAAATCCTCTCAGACTGGGGACCCTTTGACAAAATCTTATCAAATGGGGGACTGGGTCTAATTCATGTCAGTTTTGGGGGGGTCCTTCACATAAAAACGTTTGGGAACCACTGGCATAGATTATGTAGCTGTAATTAGGGTTGCGAAGAGGATTAACAACCTATCCCCATGGTGCAAAGACAACATCTGGACCCATATGCCTCTCGTTGTCTCAGCGAGACATTCCAAACTTTTAACTACATTTCCACTCAGACTTTGAACAAGAAACCATCACGAATTTAGTCATTTAAAAAACTTCTTGGGCGACAGCACGTACGTTTTGGGGCGACTTACACAATTAATGAAATTCTATAGCAAAAATCTCACAATGGTGTTCCCTGTCAACACGTCCACTTACCTGAAAGCAGAGATGGTTTAGAAGCGAGACCACCCAACTCTGAGTCATTTCCTGCATCTGTGTCACGTGGGCTCTGCCACGGCCACGCCTCTTTAGGAGACCAGCGGCAGGTCACGAGTGTATTGATTTAAACTAATAATATTACGGCCATTTTTTTTCCACAAGCATTATATCTCACGGACATTCTGACACTAAAATGGCATTTTTCAGATGGACATATACAAATATAACGTTTCATCTATACATCTATCCACACGAAATTCCCATTTTCAAACGAGGCCACGCCCATTTAGGAGACAGGACGTGTGTACCGTTTTTAGGGGTGTCACTATTCTCCAAATCTTCGATTAAATTTTTGATTCTAAGGTCACGGTTCGATTTTTACGTTTTATTTATTTTTTTAAAGCACAGGTTGCTATGCCATTTTTAGACTAGACCTTTATGCAATATAATATCTGACCCTTGTTTGCAATGTACCACACTACATTGTCAAATTTTAAAACATTTATTAACAACATAATGTAACAATAACTTATGTCTTCAGTCAATTGGAAACTTAAGCAAAATAACCGGCCATTTAGTTTCTCTTTCGTAACTGCGGTCTTCTTCACAGAAGACGACTTTCAAGTTCACAACAACAACAAAAAACCCAATAAAACCGCCATGTCCATAGTCTTCTCTGAACAATTAAGTGTCTTAACAAACTATTTTAATATGGTACACGCACATAGCAGAGCTTGCAAACTGTGGCTTTTTTTTATGCGAACGTTGTCAACATAACTCACTGGAAATCCAAAATACTTCCACACCGGCGACTTCAGTGAAAGAGGAGGGGGTTCAAGTTCTGTCGATGGGTCTCTTGCATCTGCAGTTGCCATGCTATCTTTTGACTGGCTGTAGCTAAGTTAGAGGAGGTTGACTGACTCGCAACACTTCAACACGTATGTGTTTTTTTTTTTTGTTTTTTTTCACTTGGCAAGCCGACCGGACGTGGCAGCATCGACGATTCAATTTTTTAATTCGCAGTTCGAGATTGTGACTTCATTTCGGTCGATTTCGAAATCATGACACCCTTAACCGTTTCATACCATTGGCGCTGCGTGTAATTCACTATCTTTAGTAAAAGAAAATCTTTGCTGCATGGAAGTATTCTCCAGCTTTCCTCCTCCTCCTCCTCAGGTGGACTCGGTGACCTGTCCGGCTTGTTAGGCATGGGCATGCGTTCATCCAGCTTCATGGAGATGCAGCAGCAGGTGCAGAGTCAGCTGATGTCCAACCCACAGATGATGTCGCAGATGATGGGCAGCCCCCTGGTCCAGAACATGATGTCCAACCCAGACCTGATGAGACAGATGCTCGCGGGCAATCCCCAGATGCAGCAGCTCGTGGAACGGACCCCGGACGTCTCCAGCATGTTCAGCAACCCTGACCTCATGAGACAGGTCGGTGCAGAGTTGCTCTTTGACAGTGCCCTGAAACGCCAGGTCAACCTCAGAGAGCTAGCACGGATTAATGAAACGTCTTGTGTGTCCTGATACAGAGGTTTCCCCCACCTTGCTTGTTTATTCATTTTTTTTTCTCTCACAGCTGCAAACTCATCACCTTTTGGCAAATTCACCGCTTTGAATGGAAACGATGGTACCCGCATGATTTGTGTACAACCTAAGTTTTTATTTGGGGTGGTCCACGTCTGTGCGAATCACGGGGGGGGTGCTTTTCCCTTTATTTCATAGTGACAGTGGATAGACAGGAAAGGTGGGAGAGAGATGGGGGATGACGCACAGAAAAGGACCGCAGGTGGGACTCGAACCCGGGCCGCTGCAAAGGACTCAACCTACATGGAGCACACGCTCTTGCTGGGTGAGCTAGAGGTTGCCCCAGAGACACCTGCTTTTGATGCTGGCCCGAGCTTGGCCATGTGTTTGGGATACAAGCGTTTTTTTTGCGGTTGCTGTTACTAGAAATGTTGCTGTTCATCTGAGCAAGAACGTTAGCTAGTCCAAGTACTGTCACCTTTTTCTACCCACTTAGAGTTTGCAGCTATGTTTTTTTACATCACAGTTGTTATTTCTCTAACTGTCCCCTACTCCTTGATGCTGATCTAGTTCCTTTCTTGTTCACTCCTGCAACTTGGAGCGTCCGTGAATGTCCCAACAAGTTTAGGATTGACACTGATGGCCACCGTTCCAGCCAGAAGCTTGCTTCTTCTTCTAGGCCACCTCAGCTCTCACTGTTCGTTTTTGTTGTCTGAATCCTCTCGTCCCTTGACGGACCATAGAGTTGGCAAACATCCAGCAATGATGCAAGACATGATGTATAACCAGAACTGGGTGCTTGGTAACCGTGAGAGCATCCTCTGGGTTTATAATGCTCTATGGAGAGTGTATGCAGACAGACATCCAAATTGTTATCTTGTGTGCACAAGATTTTATTTTTTATTTTTGAAGTGTCATCTTTCTGGACGTTGGGGGCTCTGTTGGGTTTTAGAGTTGACTTGTGTCATGTTTGTCATTGAGCAGATGCAGAATCCTGAAACACTGTCTATGCTGACCAACCCCAGAGCCATGCAGGCCCTCATACAGATCCAACAGGGCCTGCAGACCTTACAGACAGAAGCCCCGGGATTCATGTCCAGGTACCGACTGTTATATACTATATATTTCAACCCTGTGTAATTGTCCTTATCTGGCGGTCAACTCGGAATTAATCTGAATTCCTTCTGTTATTTGAATCATGAAAAGAAAAAGATCCCAAATTCTTAGAATAAGTCATCGAAATGTTGTTTTTGTAAAAGAACGCAATATGTAAACCCAACAGATTGACGTATACTGTATGAATTCTGTTTAAGTGAGCAATTGGTAGTGGTCATTTGAAGTACCAGTTTAACAGGATGACGATAGAGAAGCGACCAAGCAGCTTTTTGTTTACATTCAACATGGCGGCCACAGAAACGCAGCAACCCGTTGATGCCGCTGTCGCTGCTACGTTGGTCTGATTGGTTGAAGGACTATCCAATTGCGTACAGAGTCATTTGAACTAAGCCCGTTGATCACGCCTCTTGTGCAGCAGAAAACACAGCGCAGACGCCCCAGACTAATGTTCAATCTTAAAAGAATGAGCTTGGTCTGGTGATAGCCAGACTAACAGTTTTCTTGATTGTTGACATTTCTTTCTCCTCTAGATTGTCTCCCGGAGGTCTCGCGGTTCCTGCAGCCACAGGGGGCAGCATATCCCCAGAGATCCCTCAGCCGCCTGCCATGGCAACCGGATCCAGTCCCCTCTCAGCCAGCAGTTCCTCTCAGCAACAGCTCATGCAGCAGATGTTACAGATGTTTGCAGGCGGAGGGCCATCAGTATGTTTTATCTAATTGCCTAAATTTGTTGCGTTTTCTAAAATCAGAGCAACATTTTAAAATATTAACACAAAATGTTGAAATATTCTGGTGGAAGCAGCCAGGTGGCTGCTCTCCTGTCTCTGGACATATCGCGGCGCTTTCATCCCCAATGTAAACCCGCTGTAAAGCTTACAATATGAAATTGCGTGAGAGGATGAGTTTGTCTATATTTTGTATAAGTGGGTATAGGTAGAATTAGTGCTAAAGTGCTTAAAGTCAGTTTGATTATATGTGAAAAAGCAAATGTGTCAAAATCAGCTGGTATAAGTATAAAGAAACATTTGGTGGAATATCTTAACTCACTAAATAATCAGAATCTGAAAAAGGAGGTCCACTGTAAAAAGCAGTAGCTAACCTAATGCGTGGTCTCCTCCCTCCCAGCTCCAGACCCCAGAGGTTCGTTTCCAGCAGCAGCTTGACCAGCTCAACACCATGGGCTTCATCGACCGCCAAGCCAACCTGCAGGCACTCATCGCTACGGGAGGGGACGTCAACGCCGCCATCGAAAGACTGTTGGCCTAACCCACTCGTTTCATTCTGGGGGTTGAGGGTGGAAGACGGGGTAGAGTTGGGGACTGGCGTGGGCGATTTGAAATAAGTTAATACATAAACACCATCCTACATCAAATAAATAAGTCTGACCTGACACCCAGATAGACGCAGTGGTATTCCAATCACTTGTTATCTCTTCAGCTGATCTGTAAATCATAGGAAGGATAAACGGGGGAGGATGGGAAATCCTAGTGGAAGGATGTTGTTGGTTTCTAACAGAATTGGTCCTATGCTAAAGCTAAAAGCCATGGCAGATGAGATATGATAAGCCTTTATTGATCCAAAAGGGGAAATTCAGGTGTTGCAACAGCACAAAGACCGAAACAAGTACATATAAATAGAGAAGTAAAAAAAATAAAGCAATTAAGAGGTATATACAACTAGTAAACTGTGACATGTGAATTTCCGTCCGGGGATAAATAAATGTATATATAAATGTATCTATCTAAAAGTTATGAGGTAACTAAGTGACAAATTAAAGTGACAAGTTACGAGGTGAAGTGACACGGTTGATTAATAGCAGCCTGTCTAGTATATATGTAAACAATGTACACCAGAATAATATATACTGTGATTAAGTGACGGAGTGTATGTAGTACTGCTACAGAGAAATAACGCCACAACTCTCCTTGTCGCGACCAATGAGTTACTCCTGCCAGGCCAGTCGGAGATGATTTCAGACACGACAAGTGCTCATTCACTGGATGTCTGCACAAGGAATTAATTCTAATAGTTACTAATTTTACATCCATTTTAACAGATTGTATTTGGTGGTTAGGTTGTTGTACTAGGTTGGATGATGGTCTTCTGTGCGCTCAGCTTGTTTTTACATGTTTTTTTTTTTTTCTTTCAATCCTCTTGCCTGGTATTTATTTAAGTTCTCTTCATGGAAGTTTTTCACCCTGGCAGGTTTGTGACACCTTGTATTTCTCCCCCAAAATGTTTCTCAGTACTGATTCTTGTGGTGGTTTGCACTGCTGCCTAAATGTTTAGGAGGAGGACAAAGTCAAAGTTTTTTGATTTTAGGACCAAGTGTGTGTAATGTGTGTGTGTGTGGATGAGGGTTGGACAATGTGACATTTAAACATAGTGAGAAGATAGACTTTTCAACTGGTAGGACATTTGCTACATTGAGATAAACTAGCGCTGTGACGTTGGAACGGGTTGATTGCTCGGCCTGTGCTATTGGACCCCAAACTGCTATAGATTTATTACGATGTTTAGATAGGAAACCTATTAAATTACTATTCTAACCCATACCCTGAAATAACTAACAAAAGGCCCCAAAGCACTTAAAACATGTTCATCTCAACTGTACACTACTCATTTTGTACATCTACTTCAGAGGAGAACATTGTACTGCTACATTTATCTGACAGAGAAATGTAACTGGTTACATTGCAGATTCAGATTTTACTCACAAAGTAATTAATTCAAATATGATGCATTATTATTAATTAAGCTATCCAGCATTATATTAGAACTGAAAGCTTGAAATTTTGATTTTCAGTTGATCTGTTTAATATCTCTAGTTGTATTGCCGATAGTGTTTCCAGACTGTGATACTGGATTTACAGAATTTTCCTTGAATACATTTATTAGGTTTTTCATTTGCAGAATTAGCCAAAACAGTCATTTCCATCTGATTGTTTTAATCTATAAAATGTTCTACAATCACAATATAGCCTTAAAATGTACGTATGCCATGTCAGAGGTTCATATCACCCACCACTAGTATAGACCGTCATTGAAATTTACTTTCTTAGCCGACAGGTGTGGTTCAAGTTGATTTCCTGTAGACGAACTGTGTAAAAGTAAATAAAGTAAATACACTTGCACCCAGTTTGATTCTTTGTTTTCAACTACTGTATGAAATGGTCTCTATGAAGTGTCAGTGCCCTGGTGATACTATGATTTATTGTGGTTATGGTAACTTGTTAAGAAAGCCATAAGTGGATTTGTTTTTGAAGTCATTCACAAATGAACCAAACCCTTTCACAATAACTGTTGTCCACACAATAAGCAGTATAGTGCCTGAAGATAATGATGCGTTCTACAATATATTGTAAAATAATCTGAAATCTATTCTTCGTCTCCCTTTGGACAGATAAGTAGCCATTTTCTTTTTATCTAATAAATGAATTGTGAATAATTTACTTTGGCAATGCAGTTTTGACAGCTGTGTTATGTTGACTTTGCCCTTGATTGATATTTTCACTTGTCCTGGCAGTGTTTTAGCCTATCGTCTATAACGGGTTGTTTGATGGGTGCAGTGACATCTAAAAAGTTGTACAAGTATATTAAGAAATCAAATACATTTAAATAATGTATTTGTCGATCAATAACAGTCATCCCTACAGCTATTTGCAGTGGCAGAGGAAGATGGGAATTAACTGTAGCAATACCAGAAATATATATTATTACAGTTACAATAAAAGTCTTTATTCTGCCTTTATCGAATCTAAATACACAATTTTTTTAATTATTAGAAGATAAATGACCTATTTCTTTATGTTGCTCCTTTTTAATGTGTTTTTGTATTTAATGTATTCTGAAAGGTTGGGTAATTTATACATACTAATCTTATGAAAGTTTCAAATCAAATCTTAAACTGCAAACTAGTAGCTACAGACATCAGATAAATGCAATGCAGTACACATTAAATCTTTACCTCTGAAATATTAGGTTCAAGTTATTGTATTGTCATGTACACGACAATTACAGTGAAACAAGTCATTGGCAATGAAAGTCTTACTGTAGATCTCAGGCTCCCTCCCACTCTGCTTCTACAGATATATAAAATGTATAAACTAATGGGCAGTATGTATATACATAATGAGAGCAGATTATACATATAATAATATATACATTATCTGCAGGTATGCATATATATATATATATATACATATGTATATATATATATATATATGTATATATACATACTGTAATGTGTATGGGTATAAGCAGGTACTAAATAAATAAATATACCATATACTGTAATTTGTACATAAGCAGGTAGTAATAAAAGTGAACAAAAAGTGTAAAGTCTCAAAAATGTACCCCGTATTTACTCTAGACAAGTAGGCTACTGTACTACAGTTACAAGTGACAATTTCCATTTTATAGTAAATATTAAGTAAACGGAATTAGTAAAGGCATTATCGAAGCTGAGAAATGAAGAAATGGTGCAAAAGGAACTGGAGTATTACAAGATCAGAGTTTCTGCATGGACAAAAAGGTGTTTTTGCATTATTTCCATGGTAATACCAGGGTAATACATTGTGCTGTCAAGATACATGGATATCAGTAAGAATCAAGATGGTGCTGGACGCTGCTAGGAGATTTCTGAACATATGGGGACATATCGGGTGAAGACCTAGAAACTACACTGGGGAGGGATTTGCATAAACTCAGACGTATGTGTAGTATGGTGAATGTCATGAATGGGATCCATTTAGGTGGTCACTGTGAATAAAACTTACTAGCAGAAGGTAGCACAGTAAGGACATTAAAGAGATTCAAACTTGATATTGAATATTCTTGTACTTTCTGTGAACTAGAAAAAGAAACAATCTGTCATTTGTTCTTTCACTATATGTATACTAAAATATTTTGGGTTGATGTTCAACATCTTATAAGACGGAATACTGGGCAATTAATTCAATTTAAGGATAAAGCTATTTTTATTTGTTTTGAAGGCAATGAGATGGACAATGGTGTTGTTTATTTTGTTCAATTAATCTCGTTATTGGGAAACAATAAGAAATGGGCGGACTCCAAACCAAACTTTGAACTCTTTTTTTCAAGAACTGCACCAATACGGCAACACTGTAAGAGACATGAAAAATAAGAAGGCAATTAAGACTGGAATTATGTTTGATACATTTCTCATGTATCGGTGATACATTTGTTTTAATATGTAGGCTACTACAATTTGCTTTTCTACTTTTTTATATATTTTCTACACATTTTTTTCTGTATATGCACCTCCGGTATTGACTTTTTGTATGTGTACATACTGGCGATGTACCTATGTTGCACAGTAAAAGACTAGATCCAGAAGGTGGCAGCAATGCAACGGATACCGACTGCCTTAAAAAAAGAAGAAAAAAGATGACTTCTAAGCCTACAATTCCCACAATGCATTGAGAAGACACCCGGAAAAGGACGAAAACATCAGCTGACGCCACTGTGGATGAGTAGTTTTTGACATTTTAAAGGCAGTTATTTATTCGTTTAAAATATAGTTGTTTTTTTATTTTTGCATTAGCATATGTTAGTGAGTAAGTAGCTATGTTACGACCAAAGGCGTTAACGCAGGTTCTGAGCCAAGCGAACACAAACGGAGTCCAAAGCACACTGTGAGTAACGTTAGCTAGCTAGTTAGCAGCATGCTAACGAGGTAATATGGTTTTTGAACATTATACAGTATGTTGTTGTTGTTGTTGTTGTTGGAAAGGGTACAATGGTGGGCTTTTTGACATACACGGAAATATAATACTAGCTAAATATCAAGAGTCTGCCAAATATCGGAATACTGCGGTACAGGTAGACTAAGATTAGTAACATCAAACTGCATGTTTTACATCTCTGTGCAATATGATATTTAAGGAATACTGTGGGCAGGGCAAACCTTAACCTTACAAGTTGTTTGCAATAGTTATAGTTAGTAATAGTCTAAAATGTAGGGCTGCAACTTAATCTAATCGTCTCTCTCTATTGAAATTCTCTCTCTACTGAAATTCTGTCTAAATTCACTAAGTAACGTAAGGTCATTTTGAAATTCCTGCATTTCTACACATGCTTTCATTTGTAGTTCCTTTATGGTAACAATATGATCTTATTGCCAATTCAAATTACCATTACAAATGTTCCTTAAGAGTCTTAAAAACTGGCAGTATTTGGATTAACTTTGATAAATTGCAACACGATTCATAACAATTTACATATTTGTACATAGTTCAGACTGTTTCATATTACTTTATAAACAGTATATATACTATGATTATTAGGTTTGTAGATATGGCCAACATTGTTGGGTAGCTTCATGGAGATACCCTGAGTAAAATCCATTCGTTGACAGTCTATAGTAAAAATCATTTCAGGTGTTCATGTGCTGGATACTGAAACTTCAATGTTTACATTTTCACCAGCTTACTGAACAATGAAGGTTCACTTCTGGCTTACTCTGGATACGGGGACACTGACGCCCGAGTGACAGCTGCCATCGCTAGCAACATCTGGGCGGCCTACGACAAGAACGGCCACCAAGCCTTTAACGAAGACAAACTTAAATTCATACTCATGGATTGTATGGTAAGAAGTGCAGTTCTTCTAAAACCATTGCGGTTGTTCTCGGGTTCTCATATGATGAGTGATTTTGATATGAACAGTTTGAACTGGGGCACTTTGTCACTTTCTCTCCTTTTATCTCTCAGGAGGGAAGGGTGGCCATTACTCGTGTAGCCAACCTACTACTGTGTATGTACGCCAAAGAGACGGTGGGTTTTGGAATGCTTAAAGCCAAGGTGAGAGTTTTTGCAGTCAAAGCTGATTGTCAGTCATTGGTTTCCCATCAAACAATGTCCTGCTTTTCAGGCTCATTTGTATATTCAGGGTTAAAGCACAACAACACAGAGAATAATCAATACTATCATAAAAATAACAGAAAGCTATTAAAGCTGTCTGATTTGGGGAAATTATTTGATCAATAAATTAGAATAATAAGGATGTAAAAGAAAATATAGTTATGTAAAACAATCACAAGGAGAGGTTGTGAGATTTAAAATCACATTCCTTAAATGTCCAAAAGGTACATTTCAATTGATCTAAAGTAGGTGCTGTATTTTGGTGCACTAAAATTAACTTAACAGACCATAAAACTGTTTATAAAACATCAGAAAACTATGAAAATATCATCACAATTTTTTAGAGTAAGTATTCAAATGCCTTGTTTTGTCCAACCAACCGTCCAAAACCCAAAGATATTTAACTCCGATGTAAGACGAGGAAAAGCAGCAAATACTCACATTAGAGACCAAATATTTGGCATTTTTGCTTGAAAAATGACTTCTACAATGACTTGATAATCCAAACAGTTCCTGTAGCAGCCCTAAACTGAACTGTACGATGTAGTGTTCAGCTTGAAGTCATTTAAAACCGATCCTGTCTTATTGAGGAACACTTATAGGACAGCTTGTATACTACATCACAACACATAAGGCAGTAGCTTGAAGCTAATCCTTATTTGTCACTCTGAATAAAGCCTTTGTTAACACTGTTCTGTGTATGTTGTGTTTATAGGCAGAAGCCCTGGTACAGTACCTGGAGGAACCATTAACCCAAGTGGCAGCGTCATAGTGGAGATGTGATGTGACTGAAGCTCTACCTGTCGCTTCTGTCTGCCTGGAAAAAAAACATCACATGTTCCCGGTCATTTATGGACTACTGAGTGATCTGTGAGTGGGTGGGGTGTATTTATAATCATGGTATTGAAACTAATAACTGGTATGTTTTTTTGCCCTCGCTTGTGACTTATGTGTTCATCTAATGGTCTGCTCTAAAAGGCCACATAACTGTCAAAAGGAAGCCTGAGTGTACAACTGCTGAAATGATTCCTTTACATTACTGTTTCCACGGCCGATTCATTCATTTGCAGTTTTAGTTCAGGCATGCAGATCACAGTTAAGCAGCAAATTTAACATTTTTGACTCCTGTCAGAGAAGTAAAATGGTTTGTGAAAACATTCATAAAAATGTCTGTCGGATAAAATACAGGGAAGATTTTTTTGCTGCGTTTTGTTTCAAAGCTGTCAAATAAACAATTTTTGGATTAATATTCACTTTTTCTATTTTGTGTTTATGCTCTAAACTGAGTGCTTTGTGAGTGGGCTATTATATTATTCTAAACTAAAATACGAGGTTTACCAGGATCGAGATTAAAAGTAGCCATAGTTTCAGTATTCTTTGATACAAATTCTATTCAAGCAGTGTTTTTAGAATCAAATTAGAAAGTCCTGTGAAATAATCTTAAATCAATATGATGCAGTGTAGATGTATTTTGTATTGGCTACATTATTACCCTTTTACAAAGCTTTGCATTGTTTGCAATTAATGTTTTTTTTTCAGGTGCATTCTATCCAACATGGAAATCCTCATGTTATTTTGCCCTTATTTTAATTCTTATTTAATTTCCATGACTCTGTTGAAAGGATGGCTTTTTAACATTACAAGTATTTCTGGTTTCCTGCAGACAATCACAGTATATACAGTACGAGTTCCATTATATCAGACTGTCTACTCTTTGCATGCTCACTTGCCTTTAAAACCTGAAATGTTTTAGAAAATCCTTTTGAGTAGTGTAATGGATGGAAAACAAAAAAAACAACCTTGGTTAGTCATTCTAAGTGCACTTTAATCACATCCTGCATGTCCGTGTTTAGACATCAGCAGAGGAAAATGAAAGACATCTGATTAAATAAATCAAAATATGAGGTTTTAAAGGTATAGAAACAAAAAAAAGAAGGCATCTATTGAAACAGAGATGACTAGAATTACCACGTACAATACATGTACAGGACCTAGTCTTTGTGACCACAGAGGATCAAATAGGAACAGCAAACCTGTTCAGCTTAGAAGAGACTTGATGAAAATTCACAAATCAAAACTTTGCTGTACAATATTATAGAAATGCCACATCAACTCTGTTACAGGGCGTAGCATTGTAGTGATGAAGCAATAAGATTTGCTTCCTGCATGCAGTAATGTGATCGATCCAGGAGAAGGCGCCTGCCAGTCCCTCTCAGCTGTACCTGCCAGTCGCCCCACCTGTCCAACCTGCCCTGCACTGACTCCTATTACTAAACACACCTCCACAGCTGCCCCACCACTCCCTGACACAAGCCCCGCCTGCTGCAGTAGAACAAGCTGGGTACATTCAGCATGTCTTGTTCAAACAAGCCAGCTTTCTATTAACTCAGATTGGGAAGGGTAGCGAAGGGCAGAAAACTGGCTACTGGCATTCTTGTGTCAAAACATCTTTGCAGCTGTCTTCCTTCCTGAAGCCTGAGGATCTGAGGGGCAGGCTGGTTTGTGGTGTGAGTCAGTGTCAGCTTACATCTTGCAATCGGTCTGAGTGTTGGAGACACGGCAGTTATAAACTGAGGGGCGGCAACACTGAATGAACAGAATATGGGGTCAGATGAGGCCTACAACTTTGTCTTTAAGGGTGAGTGCATGTTCTTCTGTTTACTTGGTTCAATCTTTAGAAACATTCCTAAAGTTTTAGTTTCATTCTATAATGTTTCTTTGTCCTTCAAATTATACTTCGTTGTTTATTAATAACTTATGACAAGGATATGTGTTGTCTTAACAGTGCAATCCATTCTTATTAATGAACAGCTAAGTATAATAAACAATACATGGTAATACACAGCACAGACAACTACTAGCCTGAGTGAGGTGTGAGCAGTTCACTCCACTGTTTAGCTAAATATTGGATGTTGGTATTTTGCAAGTCTCAAAACACTTCAGGTGAGCGTCATTCCTACAAAGTTGAGTGCTACTACAATCGCATTGCCAGTTCAGCACATGGGTGAGTAAGCAGTAAGCTTGCACAGTGCAGGTTATTGTTGAAACCAGGATGTGTACTTTAATTCCTGCTTATCTACAGAACAACATTGTAGTTGCAAAAGACAAGGTGCGTCACTCATATAGTAGTTTTCCCAAAAACTATAAAATAAAACCGTGTGACTTGTATAAGAATCAGAATCAGAAAGGGTTTTATTGCCAAGTACGTTTTTTAACACATACAAGGAATTTGTTTTGGTGTTGTTGGTGCACGTCACACATTCTTTAGATGGAATATTAAACAATATAAGTATAGGTATAAACAATATAAGTATATGTACACAGTATGTATTAAATTAAAAAATCAAGAATAAATAAAGAGATAAATAAAAAATAAAGAGCAAAGAGCATTACAGCAGAGAGAGAACAGTGGCATGAAGGTGGAGAGTCAGGATGGTTTCTGGGCCTTGTTAATAAGGCTAGTGGCGGAGGGGAAAAAGCTGTTCAGGTGACGTGAGGTTTTGGTCCTGATGGACCTCAGCCTCCTGCCAGAGGGGAGTGTCTCAAAGAGTTTGTGTCTGGGGTGGGAGGGGTCGGCCACAATCTTTCCAGCACGCTTCAGAGTCCTGGTGGCGTTTAGGTCCTGGAACGACGGCAGATTGCAGCCAATCACCTTCTCTGCTGACCGAATGACACGCTGCAGTCTGCCCTTGTCCTTGGCTCTGCTAGCAGCGTACCAGATGGTGATGGAGGATGTGAGGATGGACTCAATGATGGTTGTGTAGAAGTGCACCATCGTTGTCTCTGGCAGGTTGAATTTCTTCAGCTGCCTCAGGAAGTACATCCTCTGTTGTGCTTTCTTCACGAGGGAGCTGATGTTCAGCTCCCACTTGAGGTCCTGGGAGATGGTAGTTCCCAGGAAGCGGAATGACTCTACAGTGTCAATTGCGGAGCCACAGAGGGTGATGGGGGCAGGGGGCAAGCTATACTCAGCAGCTTGTGCCACTCACTCTATTCATGCTGCACTCAACATGGCACAGTAATCATTTCTTATATGGAGCTGGTTAAGGTACCATGGCTCTTAACAGGTGCATGATAGAAGTGAAAGTCATTCAGAGAGGTAATTTGTTCCATGTAGCCTACGGTAATTTGACATGTGGGTACAAAGTGCCATGTTGATAAAAGGAACTGCAGGTAAATGGTAAATCCAAAGTAACTGTGTCCGAAAGATCAAATAGCATCACTTACAGTATTTACGAGCTCCTCCTGTATTCATATTGCACAGAATCACACTTAACAGATTTGCCTTGAAGGGCTTTGGGGCCAAGAGCCTAATGGTTACGGTGCATAATGACAACATGCCTGGTTTGATTTGTTGCATGTCATATCTGGAGTGTAAAAATGAAATCAAAATATTGAACTGTTCCTTGCTCCTCATCTAATATATATGGGGAAAAGGAATAAACGTTGGGGCCAGTAACAGAGGAGGGATCCCTCCTCTAGCCGGTGATTTGTAAAAAATGATTAGCCTATCACTGAAAAAACTCCCTCACTACTGCAGTGCTCCTAAGCAGTGTGTGCTAATAGTATCTCGAATTTATGAGCACGTTGTCATTCCACCCAGCGATTCACAAATAACTCGGAGAAACTAATCAGTAAAATCAGATTCTATAGAGTTTGTTTGGAATGTAAGCCTCGACCCTCCGCATACTGTAAACATGAATGAATATATAGCATGTTAGAATGAAGCTTTGCTGTCAAATACACAACTAAATTATTTTAAGTTTCCACCAGGATCTTTCAGGGCAATACTGTGTACCGTACAGTAGCTACATTTCCAGTCCCGAAGGTCATGAAAACAAACAAAAAGAGATTTTAATCCTCACTGCATCGCATCAAGTTCTTCCCAGCTTCCTTAGAATCAACAAACTTGAAGGCCTCTTGTCCTATATCACCATAGAAACCAGGGGTGGGTAATTGTTTGGATAAGAAGTTACTGAGTAGAGTAGTGGAGGAGAACAGGCATTCTCACCTCTCCTACTAGAAGACAAAGCAGTACAGTGATGTGGCTGCAGAGTGAACAATGACCTAAAACAGGCAAAGGGGGAACAACTGGTAAAACATTCTTTGCAATGACCTTAGACTTCAGGTTAAACATACTGTTAGCCAAGAACTGGGGCCAAGTGCCAAGTTCAGAGCGCCAGCATTTTTAAATCCGTTGTTCTGACTGGTGAATCGTGAGCAAGGGATTTTTAACATCCAACTGTAGTTTGTTCATTCCTTGGAGACAGGGGGTTGAACAATCTCACCATAAGGTCCATTTAGTAGCTGTTCTTGTACTTTCAATTACACAATTGTTGATTTGAAGGATTTTTGTTTGCCCATGTAGGCTATGGTACGGCTCTGCTTGACATGACTCACTTTTTTGGGATCAGTACTTCTTTTTTTTTTTTTTTTTTTTTGTGTGTGTGTGTGTGTGTGTTTTTCCACTGCGGATAGTTGTAGTGATACTCAGGCGGGATACTCAGCTGATCGCCATAGCGCAGCCGTGTGAAACTGCTGTGACATCATCTTCAACGCGACACTCGCTGACACTTTTCACATACCTTTCATCTCAGTGCCGTTCATCGGCAACCAAACAGAGACACTTCGTCAATTGTAAAGCGTAGTGTATAGTACAGTGTAGTGTACAGTGCAGCGTAGTGTACGCCGTAGTGTATGTAATTTACGGCGTAGTTTTGCAGGCTGCCCTTTTATTTAAATCTCGGTCTGGTGAATTAAAAAAATTCAGAGGCTATTGACGGTAGCTTGGCTATTTCAAAATCGCAGGTTTGTGCAGGATGTTCCGTGTCGCGCTAGTGACAATTCTCTGACCAATCAGTGGTCTGCAGTGTTTTAACTCGGCCTTCTAGAATGGTCTCAGCTCGCTAAGAACGAGGTAGTACCACACAAATACAAGGTACTATCCACAACTTTATGCTTTAGAGTCGAGTAGAGTTGAGTCGAGCTGTAACATGCGGTGAAAAAGCGATATTAGTGACTGTTCTGTTCTGTTGTTCAAGAAAGTGAATAGGCTAAGCATGTTTCCCAAAATGTCCACCAGCTCCCATCACACCTTAAAGCCGCCTACACATAGCTGTGGAGATGTCACAAGATCTTGCATTATTATCAGAGTATTCACAAGCTCGCACCCCTCAGCAATACACTGTGACTGTTTCTTAATCAGTTGTGCAGAGATCCCAGTGTTTTCATGGTGTGGTCCTATTTTCCAATCTGTGCCAAGTAAGCCAAGCCTTTTTTCTTTCTGAGTCGGGCCCTAACAACTGAAACCCAAAAATTAGTCACAGAAACATACAGAGTGGTATTTCTCGTCCTGTTTACCCAGTAGTTATAGGTTCCTTTGACCAAGCTAAAAGGCAGTAACGGCTTAACTTGTTCCACCTGATTTGGAATCAACTTACACTCCTAGAGACTTTTTTTATTTCCTGAAACAAAGGTCCACTTGTGAGAGGTTTTTGCCTCCAAAGGTTTTCAGTTTTGTCAACTTTTGTAGAGGGGAAGGACACACTTCCTCCTCTAGAAAAGTTGACAACTAGATTTTTCCCTGTTTTGCCAAAATAGGTGTCTTAAACATCAATAACTCATACCATGAGTGAGGCATGACTGATGATTGTGCTGCACAGTAATACATGAAAACAATGCTCTAAGCAAATTTGGGGAAAATTACAAACGTAGGAAAGAACACTAAAAGAAAATGTTGATTTTAAAGTCCTCCACTTTTGCAACTACATCTTTGCCCCAACTGGTTTAATTCCTGCATGTGCTTTGCTTCCTGGTCATCCTCACTCATTATCTAAAAAAACAAACATAACAAACAGCATATTTTAGAATTGGCATCTCACGAGTCCATTGTGGGACAGCCTACAGCCCTACAAGATCCTTGGTTATCTCCTTACTGATCAATAATCTGGTGTATTATGTAACAGGTCAACATCCCACCTTGTTTCCCAGTATTTTACTCAACATGTCCACAACAATTATCTCATTTACCCTAAGGGTGTGGTGCTGCTTTTAAAATATGACATAATATCACAATTGGTGTAATTACCCCCAGTCTTAGACAGCTAAGAATGAGGATTTACAGTACACCCAACAAAGACACACCTAGATTAAGGCTTCAGTTAAGTAGGGCTGTAAAGGATTAAGTGGACATACAGGATTCATATTAGGCTATGTGTCTCCTTTATCCAAGAAATACTGATATCCACAAAACTGAACTCTAATTAAGACACTTGCGTTTACTGTGTTTTATGTCCTCTGCAGTGGTTCTAATAGGAGAATCTGGTGTAGGGAAGAGCAATCTGCTGTCCCGCTTCACCAAAAACGAGTTCAACCATGACAGTCGCACGACCATCGGGGTGGAGTTCAGCACACGGACGGTGCAGCTTAGTGGCTTCACCATCAAAGCCCAGATCTGGGACACGGCCGGGCTGGAGCGATACCGGGCCATCACTTCTGCGTAAGTGTCAAGATCCATCACAGCTTTTATAGATCTATTAGTACTGTATGTACATGTGTACTCATTCTCACATTAGTCCATCCACTTTTTGTTAAACTGTCTCCACTATTTGCTGAACCCAAAGAGAGGGGTTGTCACTTTGTCCCTTTCAGTCCAATTGGGACATATGAGCATGTAAAGAGCCAGAGAGCTCCCTTATTTCAACTGCAACATGTATTGTGGTTGCATTATGTCATGGTCTAACTGTCAGTAAAGAAATCGACATCATTGACATTGACATCAATGATTTCTTGCTGCATCAATGTTGAGCATCAGTGCATAATGCCATTAAGTTGCATTTTGGCTGGCTGTGTTGGACAAACAGGTACTGCAAAGACAAAAAACTCATAGAAAAGAATTTCCATAACTATAACACATTAAAGGCATATACACATTTAGGAAAATACTCTTATTCGCTTTCCTGCCGAGAGTTAGATGAGAAGATCGAAACCACTCTCAGGTCTGTACACTAAATATATTAGGTACAGCCAGCAGCCACTTAGCTTAGCTTAGCATAAAGCCTGAAAACAGGGAGAAACAGCTAGCCTAGGTACAGGTACAGCCATCATTGCCCCTGAGAACACTTCTCTGGTTAGCCATCATTGGCAAATCTCTGTACGCACAACAGTTTTTAATGGGCGAATGCAACACTAAGTAACTCAGCCTAAAAGTCTTAACTAGTGGAGATGATGATGGTTCACACTGCATCACTCCTTTGTGACTAATACAAGTGTTGTGTTTGTTCTAGGGCTGTCAAAATAACGCGTTAATTTCGATTAATTAATCTGAGAACAAATAACGCGTTAAAAAAAATAACGCAGATTAATCCATTCCATATTGACGTTTGACCTGGACCGTTCTAGCCACCATTGGACTGTAAAATGAAGAAGGGAGACGAGAATGTTCTGCCTGGATCATTAATTGGAACATTTACTTGTAAACATCTTCTTCCTGCCAACCCTGGCTACCGAAATCTGGTGCTACTGATATGTCTGCGCTTCTCTCTGATGCTCTGAAACACAAGCACCGCTGCACATGACGCTAGTTAACACTATACTCGACAGCAGCTAACGTTAGCCTACCGCTAGCTAGTAGCTGGATTAAACACGGTTAAAATGCTGACAGCTAACGCTAAACGGTGTAAAGTTTGACTGTGTTTTACTGTAGAGGATTCAACACCGGTATGTAACAATCTGCAGCTGCCGTCAGAGAAACAACACAGACGGTGCGTTCAATGAAACTGGTAAACTACTGCCTCGTGGTGCATTTGAAGTTAATTGTAAATGTCCTTTTCCCATCTGATGGTTCAACAGCAATTTACTACTGAAATTAGTTATTGTTATACATTATTATTAAATCTTTTCATTTTGACCATATGGCCGTTCTTTAATGCCACCAACTGTTGTTTAGTACCCTTTTTTTCCTTTTCTTTTTTTACTTTCTTAAAAAGTATCGGTTCAGGCACCGTTAATTATGTATGCGATTAATTTTGATTAATTAATCACAGAGTATGTAATTAATTAGATTACATTTTTTAATCAATTGACAGCCCTAGTTTGTTCATAAAGAACCTGTCTACAGCAACTTTCAGGAACAAGGTGTGTATTTCCCTTACGTGTTGTGAGTTAGTACTGAAGTTACATAAATGTATGTTGTGCTAGCAGATGCACTATGTAGACAACTGCACTTCTTTTTAAATATTCACACTTTTTAAGCAGGCACTCTGAAATTAAGATTTCAGAGATTTTTTGGTTTCATCTTACTTGAAGGTATCTACAAAACAGTAACATGACACTGTCATCAATGTGTCATAAACATTATAAACAAGTCATAAACGTTTATGACAGAATGCTTCTTTTAGTAAGTGTCATTCGTTTTTTTGTCATGAGAAGTTAGGGTTAGAGTTAGGGTTAGGGTTCATGTGTCATGGCTGACAGCGTCATGTGTTCATGACAGTGTCATGTCACTCTTCTGTAGATACCTTCAAGTAAAGTGTTACCGATTAAAAAAAAAAAAAAAAAAAATCAAGTTTCATGCTTGCTTTCTTGCTCTATAGTTGAGCAACCTGTATGTCAGCATCTTAATGTGTTGCTGTTATCAGCCAAAACACAGAAAGACAGACACTTAACAACCAGCACATTATTGTCTCCTGTCAGTTCCCAACTGGCACACTTGGGTCCCAAAATGCAATTGGTTAGAGCAGAGATCTTTGTGTCTCTGTTCTATCTGAGGGTGCTCCTGATTCATTCTTTTTTAAATTAAACTAGAAGGATTACCAGTGTGAAAACTGGTTTTAAAACAATAGAACCATGTCAATTTTATTTTTAAGACATGGAAGAATCTGAGGATATGCTACACCACTGGATTAGCTCTTTTCTGACGGCTTGGCTTTTTGAGTAATTACTTGCCGACTTATTCCAGTTCGCAAATTTTCAATCCCAAGGAATTTCCCATTTGTGCTGTAACAAGCAGCTAAAACCTATTAAAGCGGAATTAATTATATTGCTGGAAGAGGGGAGCAGAGATGTAATTGTGAAGGAAGTATTGATCGGTAATGACTTCAGAGCAATTTTCAGACATTTCAGTTTTTTCAGTTGACAGCAGGAGCAACTGCTTATTCTCAATGAAGATAGGGCAATGCTTAAAGCATGCATAATCAATATTTTTCATTTTAACAATGCATCAAATGATGTGTATTATGAAAGCAGCCACTCTCAGCTGTGAAGAGCTTTATGGCATCTTTTATTTTGGTTTTCCGGCCTACAACTTACCCGTATTGTTCCACTGTCACTGCTCTCATAGAGTTGTTTTTGGCAGCTAAAACCCCGCTGTATTCCAGCTACCCAGTACCAAACGGCAGACTGACAAAGTTAGTGTGTAACTGGTGAGCATTTAGCAGCTATAGAGCCAGATACTTAGCTCAGGAGTTGGTGGAGACCAAAAACAGAGCTATAAGGACGATAATTATTGGACTTACATCAGTTGACCAAGAACATGACACCAAATGAAGGATGATGCTGCTCTGTAACTTCTGAAAGTGTAAATAGGCAACATGTTTGCCATATCAATTTAAAAAGGTGATGATATGTAAATGTTGTGTTTGAAGCTTTTTCCGCTGCCCCCAAGTGGCCAAAGAAATTGGTTATTACAGGTTTTAGTGGGAGTAGATTGTTAATGTTTAGCTTCATTAAAGTATTTTCCCTTTTCTTATATTATATCACCTTCATTTAACTACACAGGCAGTGCCACACTGTCCCTAAAAGTAACAGAAAAAGGACTAATTGTCACATAAGGATTAACTGTACCGTCAATCTCCTCCGAACAGGTATTACAGAGGTGCTGTTGGAGCCCTGCTGGTCTATGACATCACCAAACACCTCACCTATGAAAGTGTTGAGCGCTGGCTGAAGGAGCTGTACGATCACGCTGACCCCCACATCGTGGTCATGCTGGTGGGCAACAAGACTGACCTGGAGTCAGAGAGATCTGTGCCCAACGAGGAGGCTAAAGACTATGCAGGTACAACGTCAATAACTTTTACCTCTGAAAACCATAGGGTTTGTATGTTCATTGTTCATCAGTAGTTAATGGAAACTGAACTTGATTGTAGAGAATGGAAATTAGTATGCTCACCAAACTGTACGTTCAATTTCTATTCATTGATTGAAGATCAACAGTAACATTTTGTGATTTGGGGAATGCAGCTTTAAAGTGACACTAGCAACCAAATGACCACAAATGTGAATTTAATAAATGTATAAAATGACTAACATAGCTGATTTGTATTATCTAGAAAAGAATGGTCTTTTGTATCTGGAGACGTCAGCTTTGGCGTCAACTAATGTGGAGGCAGCATTCAACAGTGTCCTATCAGGTAATTCATCGTAATGTATTTAACGTCTACTTTGTTAAAAGCCATTATGCAGGTGTGTTGTTCATGTCCAAATACAGAGATACATAGCGAAGCATATTCTGTGTGGGTGGCACGGTTGACTGCCTCACAGCATCCCCCCGGCCTCGGTTCTTTCTGTGTGCATGTGGGTTCTTTCTAATTTGGTCCCTTGAATGTCTTCCCCCCCCACCAAAAACATATTATGATGTGGACAGGATCACACATTTTCCCATAAACATGCTAGAACAAGGCAATCCCGTGACCCTGGATTTAACCTCACATAGGCAGACCTTCATCTCCTCAGCTCCTGGAGGTTTGGAAAAAAGTCTAGGACTGAAAAAGTTCAGGATAAATTGGCCTTTAGTAGTGCTGAGACAGACATTTTTTACTTGACTGCTTTTGGAGGAAATACCTCCTTTGGTTGTAAATGAAAAACAATGCCGGTTTATTTATTTTTTTGAAGTGTTGCTGTCCTTTTTTAATCAACCTTTGTGCATCATGAAAGTCTGGCTATTTTTTTGGTGCAATGGTACTTTTTCCTCTCAAAACCTGTGGACACACTGCAGCTTCTTTCTATTCTAGCACACTGTCAATGTATAATACATGTTAAATTTCTGCCACAGAGATTCATAGGAAGGTAAGCAGTAAGGAAGTGGTTCGGGGCTCTATCAGTGCAGTGTCCCTGAACAGCTCCAGCGCAGAAAACACAGAGGAGAAGAGGACCTGCTGCAAGAACATCTGATCACAAGGTCCTCCAGGAGCCCAGGGGCCTCAGGGGGCTGGGGGGTGACAGGTGACCTTCACCCACAACCCTGTGCTAGAGCTCAACGAGAGGCGGGCGACACGGCAACCATGGTTGCCAATATACACGGTCCTTGCTTAAGCGATGCCACTTTGAAAATGGCTGTTTTACAAGTTGTACAAGCTGCATGATGGTGTGTTGTATTCAAAAGATGATTCATATATGTGAATGAATGTAGCTGGAGGCCAACATCAATCTTAAATAGGTCAAGAGTAAAACACCTAACCATGTTACCTGTAAGATGATATATTTACAATCCATGCACAGAATTGGAGTGACGTAGAAGCATCATGTTCACGTGTAATTGCAAATGTTTTATGTTGGTTGGTTGGCGGCACTGTGGGTCTTGCTGTCACTGCTGTGCATGTGCTCCAGCTGATGATCGCAGATCGGGCTGATTGCAAAATGTTGAGAAATAAATGATTTATGGAGCCAGCTGGACTGCTGCGTGTTATTTGTGTCTTATAACAAAATATATAGGTCTTGTTCACAGAAGACATTTTGACATTTACCAGTATGGAAAAGCCCAGATGTAAATAATAATACAAATGATGACTGAATGCCGTTTAGCTGCTTCAGTTTCAGCCTTTCAGGGTCCTGATATTGTGCATGTTGGCTCATGAGTTACTGGAATACTTGAACTAGAATTCAAGTAGTTATTAGGAATACCAGATTAGTAAGATTTACCACCTCAGCCGTGATTCAATTCAAGTGAAATGCTAGTTTCAAATCAAAATAACACACACTATATTTGGCCATGGTCTCTTTCTGATCCAGGCATCACACACATCAAATGCTTGGCTGCAGCAGAGGTTCATAACCTTACAAAAAATCCATACTGAGGTCTAAAGATTTTGGAGACTTCCAACATATGTAGATGTAGATGTAGAAACAAAAATGAATTTGACGTACAGTAGCATCTCCATTTGAAAGCAACCTTTGCAAGCATATTTATTTTTTCTTGCGATAATTAACTGGCCCAATTAATGGTGTTAAACCCTGCCAGAATGTTGATGCATGCAATTAATGAGTGCACAGCCCTCTTTATAGGAGTATGGTAGATTCATTTTCTTCTTCCTGCTGCAAATGTAAAACCAGTAAAACCAAACCACCTGTCAGTTTTATGGGGAATTAGTGGATTGCCTGATAAGAGAGAGAAAAAAATTGAGTTTAACTAATATAATGGACTTCTATCAAACACAAGATATCAGCCGGTCTGTGTTATCCATGTCTGATATGATTCAAAAAGGTTCCTCCCTGAGCACAACATGAAAACAGTGTGTAAAAAAACCTGCAGTGAAATCTCATTTTGTTGATGAGATACACACTGACTCATTAAAAGCTGGAAGCTGTTTCAGGGACACTTCTGCCAAATGTGGGAAATACCAAACACTGTCCAATAATGTATACAATTACTGTTTAGACTACGTTTTATTATCAACTTTTTATTCTATAATCAATTTAACGCATATCATTGTTTATCTAGATAATACATAGTACATGGCTTTATATCTAATGCTTTTATATCCCACATTTCAGGATCCATATCTTAGATTGTAATTAAAATAATGCATAGATGTTGCATTGACAATATTTGTATCTAAGTAAGTAAGTTGGACTTTGTGAGATACTTGGTGTGCTTTTTTCAAAAGATGTGATGAAACGCTTTGTGCTGTTGGGAGTAGGAAAGGTCAATTTCAATGACTGTGATATTGTCAACCTGTTTTAATTATTTAGGAAGCACCAAATCCATTCAAGCTAATTCTTAAACCAAAAGCCAAACTTCAATGTATTCAATGACACTTTAAGTATCCATCTGGATACCACGAAAGTTTGTCAGAGTTACAAGTTTTTTTTAATAAGTTTTAAAGTCTGCTTTGGATACCTTTAAATTCTGTTTTCTCTTTACCTTTGTCATAAATTGTATCAATAAAGTTTTACTTGACAAATAAATAAACACTTACTATTTCAAGTTGAAATGGGAATATCTTTATTTTATATTGGCAGAGAATGTTTTCTTTCAGGAATGTATATTACACGTACATATTTGCCCCCCCATATAGGCCTACTGTAAGAAGAAAAAACAAGAGGGGAAAAACAAAAAAAACCTACATCATTCTTCTATAAAGAGTTTCTTGTACAGTTTGACAGTTTTTAGGCAAGGCAAGGCAGCTTTATTTGTATAGCACATTTCAGCAACAGGGCAATTCAAAGTGCTTTACATGAAATTTAAGACATTAAAGAGCAGTTAAAAACAATTATTTATCTTCTTTCTCTCCCACACAATTCACACAATACTTTTTCTTTTACCTTATTTTTAAAACGCCAGTATGGTATGTTAGTGTTTATAGATTCTGGATCATCTTGGCAAACATATATTTGTTTTCAATCTCTAAGAATTAGATGCTATATGTGTAGGATATACTGTATAGGCCTATTGTGTAAAATGTTAAACCTTAATCCTATTGGTAATACAGAATTGATATTGGAATGGCCATGCCAGTACCACAATACCACACATATCAGTACCACTGAAAATATTGTCCCCAAAAGCTTTTCCTCTAGGAGTAATTTTCGTTCTGTAAAAAATGTGTGACGTGTTTATTGTTGCATTTGTTGAGGCTCGATTACCTGTTGAGTCTTGGGGCCGCATACGTCATCCAAAAAAGGCACAAATCATGACCGACAGCACAGCGGACCAATCACGTTGACGTTAGTGACAGGTGTCGATCAGCTACTGACCATTAGGAGGAAGTAAGGGGCGGGACAAAGAAACTGACGTTACGTCTGAGCCTCGGTAATGGCAAGTGACAGAGGGTGAGGAAGACGAGGCGAAACTTTTTCAGCTACTAGTTGCTATTGGTTGTTTATATGCTTGACAACAACGGTAGTCACTTTCTTCTACTTTGACTGTAAGTCAGCGTTATTGTCGGTTGAGTGATAATTGACCGTCTTCCGTGTGAGGCTAACTAACATTAAAGTCGTGAACGGTGGTCTGTCGGTCACGAAGTAGCTGAATTACACAGAAGTTTGTTCGACTTCGAGTTAGTTAAATACGTAGAGACGCCGAAGAAAAGAAGCTATGACCAACAGAGAAGACGAATATGACTATCTTTTTAAAGGTGAGTAGCTGTTATCTTCTGGCTAGCTAGTTAGCTAAACTTCGACACCAAGCCTTCACCTGTGAGCAGCTGTCATTTGATGCCGAGTTGTTAGATGTGTTGTTGACCTCCTAACAACAAGGTGTAAGACGACATTAGACCTAGAGACAAAGGCACCTGCTGTTAGCTGTAACTTGGACATAAGACATAGCTAGATTACGACATCGTGTTTCAGCCGTTTACCCATATTATTATAACATACAGGTAGCTTATAAATACTTGTATGTATTAAGCAGCATCTGCAGTAGAGTCATAATTTTGCAGGCCGATGACGCAATCATGTTAGGATGCGGAGTTGGTCAACAAGGGGGTCATAATCTGTGGCAGGGCAAGAAATCAAAACAGCCCTCATCCAGACGTACTCAGAGAAAAAAATGGAGTTTGGTCCAGTAGTTTTGTACCTGTACTTCATGGTGTACTTGTAGTTTGAGTATACATACAGGTCATGGCACTTGTCAGTAACAGCTATGACCTGCTTCAATTCTTATACAACCTTAACTCTAACATACATTATTAGCATAATTTATAGATATCCACAGTCTTGCCTGTTGACAAGTTAATTTTAACATTCTCCATAATATGCAGAAGCACTATCCCACAATGTGTCATCCGGTATAAAAGAAACTGTAACTGTATACTGTTGGGGGGGTTAGCTATCTGGTACAAACAGTAGTTCCTAGTTGTACCTTGTCATAAGAAAAGGGGAAATGAAGTGTTCATGGTCTGTTCAAATATAGAACACCAAACAAGCATTTGTGGTCAAACTGGAAATATGTGTGTGTGTGTGTGTGTGTGTGTGTGTGTGTGTGTGTGTGTGTGTGTGTGTGTCTCCACGGAGAAGCTCTGTCCTTTAGCATAGAGAAGATGAGCTTTACTTACTCACTTGCTCACTAATAAAATGCCTATAGGCCCCTATCTGAATATCTGAATCACGTGCAGCAGCACAAGGGCACCGATAAGGTATCGGCTCTCTTTTAGGCTTTTGGTTAAACCAGGAAAGAGCTAACATGGTTGTGGCTTTCCTTTGTTACTACAACCTCTTTTTGTTCCTCGCTGTTAGATGGCATGAGTCAAGTTGTATGAGCTGTTAGTGAGTCACATACACCTTTTCTCTACTGAAGGAAGTCGTCCTGCTGAAGCTTTCCTTGTACTCCTCATGTTCATTTTAGACATTTCCTACTAACAGCTTCACTTCTTGTCTTCCTTACAAAGCATCTCTATTTGGATTAAAAGCCTGTTTCACCCAACAGAGTAAAATATGTGTATATATATATATATATATATATATATATATATATATATATATATAATACATTAGCACTAATAAGAAAATAATTATCCTACTTTAATAGAAGGTATCTATTTTTAATTGCCACCCTTAGCCAGAATTATACACTGCTTTAATTTCACATAAATGGAAGTGATGTAATTGAACATGTAATGGTGACATTTTATTCCATTTACAGCAATTCAGGATATATCATTTTATCAATTAATCTGACTTAACAGATGGACAGACTCAGATTCTCAGTTATTATTTTGTTCCATTCTTCAGTTGTACTTTTAGACAGTCACAGACTAGGCTACATCACTGGGTGCAGTGCTTCTTTCTTTCTTTTTTAGATGAAGAATGCAAACCGTACAATAGTTTAGGGAATGGGTGTGTAATGCAACCATGATATTACCCGTCTGATGGCAGAGGATCTGATAATGGTTGCATAATGTTTTTTGTCCTCCGCCCAAGATCTTTTGTCTTTGACGAAATGGAGTATGACAATGTTACCTTTTTAGGTATGAAGGAGAGCCACACTGTTGGTATGTGTAGACCCATAGTTTCCCCATATTTGAATTATTTCAAACTCTAAATAAGCCAGCCCTTAATGTGAACAGGTTTTTACTTGTGTCTGTTACACCATAGTACCACGGACCATCTTACAGGGTTTTCCTTTAGAATGAGCAGTATTGCTTAAATCCAAGTGTAGACACAGTGGTCCGTTTGTTAATGCAATTTCAACATTCCACAACAAGTTCCTATTTCATAATAGCAGGGTGGTGTGTGCTGGTGGTGAGTTGGTATGGATGGTTCCTTTTGACACACTGACTCACCTGACAATTGTGGAAGTATTTTTCTGACAAACACACACCCTAATAATGTCTGTCTGTTTTATCATCTTGATTACACTCTAAGCATTACAAGAATAGCTCACTGCTACATGTACTTATTTCACCCCATGTCAGTAACAACTCTCACTTAAATATAAAGCAAAGCAAGGCCTTTTCCCTAGTGTCGTCATTGATAGGGATGTTAGCAGATCTCATGGGTTTTTATGCTTTGTTTGGGAAGTGTAAAATGGTGGCCATACTAAAGCAATTTGAAGGAAGTGCTTGGCATTTGCACAAACCTCAGCAGAGTTTGAGCTGAGATAAGAGTGAGTGCTCAGTTTTAGCAGTTGATATCTAAATGTTTTTTTTTTTTTAGATTATATAGGCTACAGGCTTTAAAACAGCAGGACAGCTTTACTTGGGCTATGCATCATGGGCATCGTGTGGTATAATCTATGTCTCAGGTCTCTTAAAATCTGCAGCGAATCATTGGTTTCACCTGTTCTCAGTCTGCGGGTATTTCCTAAAAAGAGCAGGTGGTTGTAATATTGTGTATGCTCAGTGGGAGTCCCCTGAGTTTCTGCTCAACCTCAGTTGGGAGCAACACGCATGCGTCATTGATGAGGCAGGCTATCTAATAAAAACAAATTTAATTAAAAAAAAGTTAATTCATCTTGTTCACTGTAACTTCTCTGTGGTTTAATGAACTGTTACACCAAAGGTCTGCCATGAATGTTCCTTTACAGCTGCAGCCATAAAGTATGCTCTGCTGCTCAAACACAGATATGTGTAGTCTATTCTCCATATGAGGTAGTTTTGTACCAATCAGTCAAAAGAATTAAAGTAGAAAGAAGGTAGAGTGTACAATACACAGCGTGAACGATGAGGACTGACCTTTCTTTATTTATCTGAAATCCTCTTCTTTTTTTTTTTCCTCCCTGTAGTGGTGCTGATCGGAGATTCAGGTGTGGGGAAGAGTAACCTACTGTCTCGCTTCACCCGAAATGAGTTCAACCTGGAGAGCAAGAGCACCATCGGGGTGGAGTTTGCTACGCGCAGCATCCAGGTAGAAGGCAAGACCATCAAGGCTCAGATCTGGGACACAGCGGGACAGGAGCGATACCGAGCTATCACTTCTGCGTGAGTACTGTACATCTTTGAAGGCTTCGTGGAAGCACCGTAACACTGACTCGCTTCTACACATAGGCACATATACCCACTTCCCACAAGTACACACTCACTTGATTACAATATTGGGGTCTTTTAATCAATTATGTCCAGCATACATGCAGACACACACAGTTCCACATGCACTGGTTAAAAAAACATTCACACATGTATAGTATGTTGTTGATATGGATGCATAGGAACTTCAAAGTGCCTCTTTTGCTTCCTCATGCACGTGCATTGTGCCATTTTTTTGTCAAAACTGTTATTCACAGTCACAGGAAGTTAGGGTGCATTAGGAATGGCTGGGGTTGTAAACCTCCAACCAAGAGTCATCCTTTGTCCATGAATTTAGTTTAGTGTTATCATTCCTAAAGTAGTTAGAAAGAGATATTCTGAAGTGATTAACACTACAAATTGCTCAATGAGGTAACCTCCCCTGAGGCATTGGCATGTATTGTATCAAGCCCCCACAGGCACTGAGGAAGCAGACAAGCAAGAGCAGCCAGTCTTTAATTTAAAAAAAAAAAAAGTCAGTCAATGTTCACTTGTGTTTTGAGTTTTGTCTGCAGTTCTTTTGGCTTTACCGTTTCATGTCTCGTGTTTCTTAGCTTCAAAGCTGGCCGAGCCCATGTGACACACCTGCAAAGAATCCTGAAATCAACAGGCTTTGACAAGAAAAGGTTGTCTACTCCAATTGATATCATGTTCAACTCCTCTTTGTCCAGGTACTACCGTGGAGCAGTTGGAGCTCTCTTGGTTTATGACATTGCCAAGCACCTGACGTATGAAAATGCTGAGCGCTGGCTGAAGGAGCTGCAGGACCACGCAGACAGCAACATAGTTATCATGCTAGTGGGCAACAAAAGTGATCTACGCCACCTAAGAGCGGTGCCAACAGAGGAGGCCAAGGCCCTTGCAGGTAGTGTGTGTGTGTGTGTGTGTGTGGCGTGAGCGTGTCAGCTGCGTGGCGTGTCCGTTTTTATTTTGGCTCCCATGTTAACAGGTTAGAGCTTGCACACTGCCTGCGTGACACGCATTCTCAGGCGCGGCTCAAGCTAGAATAGGAAAATATGTTTATATGTCATTTTGACACAAATACATATTAATAAATGACATGTTGATGTTTGAAAGTCTCTAGGTTTTGACATAAATGCAGATATAAATGTAATTTAAAAAAATAATAATAAATAATTATCGATTTTCAAATATTGCACCTGTCAATACAGAACGAGACATTCTGTAGCCTATTTTGCCGTCAATACTGCCGACGTTGTCTTTGCTGTAATCAAATCAGTATACAGTATATTTATGTTTAACATGAGGTATACTACTGCTTGAGTGCAGTAAATCAATGGGAAACATACATGTGTACAGACAAGGCTAGCAGCAGCAGCGCCGCGTCAGACACGTTTCTGGTGTGCAAAGACATAGAAAAATCCACGCAGCTGACACGCAACAGAAACGCCACGCTCACGCCACGCAGCCAGTGTGTGGCCGGCATAAGAGAATAGCAGGGTGTGTGTGTGTGTGTGTGTGTGTGTGTGTGTGTGTGTGTGTGTTATAGCGAGTGAGAAAGTGACGGTAATTAGCTTCGGAGCGAGTACCAACTCTGAAGGCATGGTGGTGCTTTCTGACCACGGTTGGAAAGCTGTAGCAGGAAAGGTTAACCCTCTCCTTGATGTTGTTTCTGGAGAAGGAGAACCTGGAAATGTGAAGCTTCCAAGCCACGGCCAAGTGGACCAATCACAGTTGTTGTGGTCTGCGTCGCCACAACGTGTAGTTATATATCTTTTGAGGGGTGCACGTCAGGCTACGACGTGGAGTCCGGCGTGAGGTCCGTATCGCCACGTACCTACTTAACGTACCCACGCTGTCGATTTAACGCAGCAGCATGAATTGGCCTTCGAAAAGGACTATATGTAAATTAAACGGACTTTATGTAAATTAAATAAACCTCCATTTATCTTGGTCCTCTGAGAATTGCAAGGCTTTGTTTCAGAGCAGGTTTATTTTTTACAGTCAGCCTTGCAATATAATGTCATCATTTTGACACTCGCACTATTATTTTCGAGCGTTTTTACTCTTGACCTTGAGTTTATTGGCTTGTGTCAGATTCAGTGTTGCACCTGCTTTGACTGGTAAATGACTCTTGGTAGGACTGCCTGTTAAGAACGTGTGTCCTGTTGACCCATTTTATTCGTAAAGAAATTGGTTTTCGATGTGCTAAATAAATAACGTTTGTACCTGCCAGTGCATTCTGTTTTTCTGTACCACAAACCTAATTTATGATGCCTCATTTACATAGAGACCATGTGGTGGACACGTCCATGCAAGGTGTATTGTAATGCCGCGAATGATGAGTTCTCCTGATGATGTCTTACTTGCTCCACTGTGTGGATCCCACCTCACCTGTGATACTAATAATTTTATACTAAATAATATTTTTGGTCATAATCTTCTTTTATATACTCAAATTGGATTGTACAGATTCCAAAGAAAGATCAAATCTGGAAAGTTACAGTGATATATAATTGGTACTGAAAGACGTTGTCAATTGATAGATCTATTGATTTCATTTTTTTAATGGCTATTATCATTTAGGGCTGAAATGAACAATTATTTTTATTATCAATGAATCTGTTGATTCTTGATTTAATCGCTTGATTAAAAGTATCAGAACACCTACAGCACCAGCAGTCTAAAACTCAAACCTCAATTTACTAGAAAGGTAAGATAAGGAAAGGCAGCAAATTCTCACATTTAAGAAGCTTAAAAATCGGCAATTAATATTCTCTTGATGGATTTATCAATTCATCGACCAGTCGTTGCAGCTTTCTTATCATTTACTAAGTAAAAGTGTAACACGCCAAATACTTACTGGTTACGTCTTCACAAATGGGAAATGTCTCTCAGTTCCATGTCCAACATTTTTGGGTGTTTTTGGTTGTTAGTCAGATCAAGTAAGCATAAAAACATTTTTGACTTTTTGATAGGAATTTGTCCTTTACTGTTTGTTGTAGGCCTTTTTTAATGGAATATATTTTGACATTTCACACAAGAAAAAGCACAGGTGGAAATGATAAAAATTAATGATTGCTGAATTCCATTTCCAGTCCTGGCTCACTGTCCTGACATACTGGGACACATGAATGGAACAAAATCAGTGTTAATAGTGACATCTGAGCGTGCTCTACTATGACAAGTTAAAATGTCTGCTGTGAAAAAGGACTATTTTATAGAGTTAAAATTGAGTTAGTCTATATATGTATTACAGTAGTATAACCTTTTTCTTTATGGAATGTGTATAGCCCAGCAAAGTTTTATTTATTTTTTTATCAGAATGTAAACCATTCTAGTCTTCTTTCTAACATTATTGCATTTCATCAGATTCTAAATATACTTTACAGAGCAGACCAGTCAGCTGTCACACAAGCTATTAGATTTTCTATAATTACAAAGCAGTTCACACAGTGAGCAATCAAACACGAAGCAGTTGAAATGAATGGGGAGAACCCTGGAGTGAGCGCATTATGCAGAAGAAGAAATCAATCCCTGAATCAGTGCAGTGTTAATGCAATGTACAATGCACCTCAGCTCAATGTAGTTATGAAAGCTTCAAAACATTGCAGGCCTTTAACATATTGTTGCATTATGCGCATTTGTGTTTTACAGAGAAGCATGGCTTGTCTTTCCTGGAGACATCAGCGTTAGACTCCTCTAATGTGGAGCTGGCTTTCCAGACTATTCTCACAGGTGAGTTTCACATTGTTTATTTCTTTCCTTTTTTGTTTGTTTTAATCAAGTTATAGTATAAAAGTGCATTTCATCCTGATGGGCACTGATGTCTGAAGCTCCTAAGCCATCTAATGATAATGCTGTGTATGTAAACTGTATATTGATTTGTCTGAAAATGTTACATTTCCACCTTGACTGTGACCCCATCATCTGCCACTAGATGGCAGCAAAGTCGAACATATCAGTTCTCCATTCCCATAGCTGATGTGCAGTCTTTGGCAAGAACACCACCTTGATCTTTTCTAAGGTCAAAAATATGAGTAATTGGCACAATGAAAGGCCACTCAGCCAATCAGTCCTAGTGAGAGCCACTTTTAAGATGGCCAAACCACTAATGGTCTTTGTTCATGGTCACAAATCCACTTTGATCCACTGTACCAGATGTATCTGTTCAAGAAAGAAAGGAAAAAAATTCTGATACTGGTTCACAGATATGTTTTCTCAAGTAAATGTCTATGAGCAGTGTGCCCTGGAGGCATATAGCCACACCAACAAGTGCATTTGATGTTGGAGATTTGGTAACATGGAGAAAAAAAGCAATTGTTGTGACTGAGTCATCCCCTGGAGTGACTAAAGGGGCAATCCAACAGTGAGTGGTGCTTCCACTTCAATTGCTCCAATTGCTCCAGGGGCTATCGGTCTGCAAGTATGCGCCACTTACTGTTTATATTCTGCTTCTACTCCATGTTCAATTCCCAGACGCAGCAGCTTGAGCCGTTTGAGACATTCTGCCCACACCACAGCTTTATCAGTCATTTCAAATTCATAAAAACTTCAAACCAGCAAGCCTCATTGAGCTAACGTAGCTAATTAGCTAATTAAGGGAGGAGAACAGAGGAAGTATGCAGTGCATTAGCCGGCCAGTAAAAGCTGAACTTTAAACCTTGTGGAGCAGAGAAGATGTCACATGTATAGATATCAGCAGCAGACAGATTTTAGTTCCGAGAGGGTCATCCTGGTGAATTATATATGTGCAGCAGTTGGTGCTGTGTAGGGTTTGTAGTAATGAGTCATAGTTTCACCACCTGACGTGTCACTTCACAGTCAACCAGGAGTCTTGTTTTGCTTTAAACCTACTTGCTTCATAAGCAGTTTTTAATTCAGGGCTGTTTTTTTACACATCTGGCTGTAGTTTAGAGTTAAAGTGGCAGTATACAACAGGAAATCAGAGGGGTATTTGCATTAGACCTGCTTTGCTCTCTCTCAGGTTGATCAGCTGACCACCGCAATAGCATCTTCTAAGCCATGTTAGTGACAGATCAACTGTAGTTAAAAAAAATAAAAAAAACACACCTAAGTTCACCTGTGTGTTTGAACAGTTCTTGTCTGCCGAATATGTAACTTCATTGTATTTTCTTACCAGCATGAGCATGCAGGGTCACAGATGCAAGTCCCACAATGTATAATATTTATTTATTTGCAAGTTCAATTTAAACTGCATTGCATACTATAGCAATGGGGAATGCCTGAAATGAGACTTGGTACTGCCACATGACATAATGATGCAAGTTTAGGATGGAAAGAATCCTTAACTGCTGCCAGGAGTCTGGATAGAACAATTGTTGTTCAGTTTTGACATGCCGTTTGTCCTTATCACAATATGTCCCACTGTTGACTGGATTTTATAGGCATCTACACATAACTCATTCCCTTTCACCCTTCTCTCCATCACAGCCATCTACAACATCGTATCACAGAGGCAGATGTCAGGGCGAAGCGACTCGGACTTCTCACCAGCCTCCAACGTAGTGCCCATCACGGTTGAGCCCACCCAAAACTCAGCCACTAAGGGTGTCTGCTGCCAGAGCAACTGAGACCTTACCACTAACCTCCTCCTTCACCTCCAGGCATTTTGGAGAAACAGCCAGATAGACAAACAGAGACAGGCAGATGGACAGGTAGAGATAACCATTTCACACAAGGACACTTGTACAGGGGTTTATTTGTCTGGTTAAGAAAACTTAATACAGATGAAGAGGGAGACCAGTGAACAAGGGATCGTAAAGAAGGGGGGGGGTCACGATCAGAACTGATTTACAATCTAATGAAAAATGTAACACATTATGAGGTCCCTTTTGTATCTCATCACCATTTCTGTCTTTGAAAGCTGTCCTCTATTTTGAAAGCTCTATTTTACAAGCCAGTAAATGCTTTTTCTCAGTTTTCCACCACCAGGATATTGGGCAATAAAAATCCACATCCAAAAGACTGAACTGCAACCCCTCTGTGGCCACCGTCATTCCCATTTTCCCTAAATGTATAATATTCAGAAAATAACCTCCCTTACTATATTTATTGAACACTAGATTAAGGTCTTGCTTGGCCAAAGGGTTTGCGATTAAACACTATTTGGATTAGATTTTCCACACGCATCGCTTTGCAGCAAAGGTAGCTCTTGCCCAAAATCATATATCTACTGTATGTGAAGAAGCTAGTAAGGGCAACTACCCGTCACTAATGGAGGAACAAAGGCTTCAAGTCATGTTTCCTAAACGCACATGCTGGAATTTGGTCGAAGTTGGTTGGTTCAAGTTGTGTTCCACCGGGCCACACAGAGCAATAACATCGCTCCCTACCAGTGACATGTAATTTCTTTTTGATTGCTTTTGATCTTTGTTTGGAAGGCTTTCCTGCTCTGAGCACACTTTGTACTCTACAGATGAGTCATGCTCTTGCAGCTATCCCATCCCATTTAGAGTTAACGCTTTGCAAAGCTTGCATTACTAGTTAATGGTTTAACTGCATCACAAGTCAGTTGGATGGCAGTATTGGCTCTTTTGATGACCGTTTCACCCCTGCCCTGAACCTTTGGGTGAAGTGGGAGAGATTAGGGAATTGGTTTAAATGCATGGGCAACCTTGTGCTGCGGCTGCTGCTTCTGCTTGCTGGGATAGATAGATGGATAATGTTTCAGGGGATGAGGTAGTGAGGGCACTCAGCCCTGCCCTGCTCCTGTGGTCTCTGATGCACCCGAGATGGCTTGTTTTACTGTAAGTGAAATCCTCCACTGCCTGCTACCTACTCCTCTCTCTCTCTCTCTCTCTCTACACTGTATGTAACTGGAACAGGACTCTGCCTTCTGGGATCTCCCTGAGGTCTGCCCTCGCTCTCACTTGTCTGTATTTCCTGTGGAGGGGGCGGCGGTTGTATTCAGGAGCCAGGATTGGGTTTGTTAGGATCTAATAGTTTAATAGATGAGGAAAAGGTGAAAGGATGGTAGTGTTAGGAGGGGCTTAATTATTTCCAAAGGTTATGCCCACAAATGGTGTTTATCTTGGTTAATGTTTCCACATCAACACTGACTTCTGTTGACTTCACAGGTCTTAAACTGGGTGGTGTAGGTTAGGGCTTTTTAAACATTTATTCTAATATATGTATATTTGGACTGCATATGTATAAATAAATATCATTTGTTATAGCCTGCCTCTTATGTCTCTTTTAAGATGTTTTTAAGCACTAAAGGCTGCAAGTAGCTGGCTTTTTCATTAATGAATCTGGGAAAGGGCAGGATTAAATTATTTATTCTGAATGTAATTTAATAATGATAGTTCCTCTGATCACTGGGATTAAAATATGAATAGGCATTGTCATCAAAGGATCAATTTAGCCATATTTGTATGGCTAAATTGATCCTTTTAAACAAAAAATGCAATTGGTTTCAATTGGAGATCATTTCATTTTTGTTTTATTAGAAACATTTACAATACATCTTGAATCTTGGAAAAATAACAAAGAACCAGAACTAACATGGCGCAGATACAATAATAATAATAAAAATGTCTCCAAAAAATGTATTTCACAAAAAAAAAAACATGTGCTATAACAAATAAACCTGCAATATCACATGCCTCGTAAGGGCATGGCATACTGTAACAGAGTTCAAAGACTTTTTTTTTTTTTCCTTATTTTTTAAATTTTTTTTTCATCCATCAAAGTTGACGGTCAGCCACTGAGGGCCACATTGGCAACCCTCTTTCACTGTTCACAGAGAAACCAGAAACTAACGCCAGCTGATGCTGGCCCAAAAGCTAATGCACTACAACCACTATTAGACCGGTATGAAACACCTCTACTGTGCTGGAAAAAATTGGAAACGCTACCAAAGACAAACTGTCAGACTGTAGTGGCCTCTTTGGAAAAGGTTGCGAGTTTCACCAGCGAGCGCCACTTCAGTCCCCATCCTTTACGTGCAGCAGAAAATGTGCCATTGTAGTGTTTTTGTCAAGTTTTTCTTATCTGTATCAACTCGTACACAAACTAGGAACTTCAAGTTAATTCATATGAGGTGCAAACAGTCTTTCATCATTTCAACAGGTAACTGAGAATACAAAATCCAACTTTAATGTGGGGACTGAAATGGTCGCTTTGCCTGGCTCCAAACTCATGTCAACTTTTTCAGTTTCCAAAGAGACTCCCAACTATGAAAATCTACAGAGGAGAAACAAGTGCACTGATGTTAAAGGATAACACAGGGCCTGCACCATTTCTCCTGTCTAAGTGACCATACAACATACATGCAAGCTAGTACGGTAATGAACCTGTTGTGTGTATATGTGTGCATCAAGTTACATAGATCTACTACACGGTGCGCTGTTCTCTCCCAGGTGCCTTCGCTCGATTTGCACATTTCGCCTAATTAACACATTAGGGAAAGTCTCTCATAAAAGGCTTCCTCTAAGCTGATTAGGCTCTGTCACTATTGATCACAAACTGTCCCGAGTAGTAGATGTAGAAAATGTGTGAATGAAAGTGTGTACAAGTTATGTGTGGCCCCATTGGCGAGAGGGTCACAGCTGCCTCATTCATTCCAAGCATTGCAGTCGTAACATGTTTTATACGTTTGATAAGTAAAAGCGAGTTTAGATTACAGAGGAAATGAGTTATGCGTTTCAGTCAGTAACATGGGGTTAGTTGAAGTGTGGGGGGGGGCGGGGGGGGGGGGAGGGGTTACAGCAAGCAGCACTGCACAAAGAATGCTGATGCAGGAAAAATATATAATTGAGGCACAAAATTGATGCTCTGTGACTAAAATATCTCCAAATTCTAAAAAATATTATATTATTTTCTGTAATTATTCCATTGTGAATGCACGGATGTTAAAGTAGTGCATGTGTGAAGTTAAAATTTCAGCTATGGAGAACTCTCGTTCCATGTACATCATTTAGCATGAAGTACATGGGAAGGTGAGTGTCCATAACTTTCATAAATAAAACTTCTAAACTTCTTTTCTCATTTTACTTAGTAGAAACTGACCTCCCTGTGTTTAGAAATATATTAACTTCTTGTCATTTTAATTAAAAAACAAAATGTCTTGAGGTTACTCATAAATATGTTGCTTCATTTTTTTTTTTTTTACTTTTCATAAATAACATCCAGATACTGACTTTTTTTTTTCCTCTGCTTTCTATGAAATAATAACCCATGTTAGCAAAATAGATTTGAGAAACTGTAATATTTTTTTTAATTCATTTTAAGTTACTTTCTATAAATGTATGTGGAAGAACTCAAATATAGTCTACGTTGAAAACCGCAAATTCTCTCCATAAAACAAACAAAAACTTAAAGCTCACTTGTAAATTGACAAAACAATAAGCATAAGGAGTGCATTGAGTTGAGTGTTTTTTTTTTGTTTGTTTTTTTTCCGTTTTTCTTTTTTTTTTTTAAACATTCAAATGCATTACTTGCTCAATGTGTGATTTAGACAGGTTGGTGCAATTGCTTAAGTGCATCCATTGAAAATAAGGATTTCCTATCACTCCTTAAAAGGGATTCTACATAAATGCATAAAGACCTTTTCATATCAAGAGAAGAAAAAACATCAACAGTTTCTACCATTACTATAATAGTAAGCTTAATACAATATCGTAAATAATACTAACAAGAACTTAATGAATCAAATGTCACTGAGTCACTCCACCCCTTTGTTGCTCCACTGAATTAAAACCTTTTTCATATTGGGTGTGCTGGACAAATGAAACTTACACCTTAGCATATTCTTAAGAATCATAATTAAACTTAATGTATCAATTAGTTAAACTACACAGTAAATATATGATTTTAAACCGATGTTCACTTAAAGGTCTTAAAGCTTTTTATACACTTCAGGTATCAGGCTGATGAATTCTTTATGAGATCTTAACTTTTTTTCCTGATACATCTTACTATATTTTACTAACATGCAGTTAAACTTAAGGATACAGTTAATGGCTCTCTAAACGATATTAACTAAAACCACAGTGCTATTTTGTTTGCTATCACACTGCCACCTTGTTAACATCTAATCCCTCACGGTTTACTCTGAGGGTCTTAAAAATTAGGAATTCAGCTTGAATTTTCACTGGCTTGTCATTGTCATTACAGTCAGTATACGTGGGCAGTCCTTTTTTTTTTTATTTTTTTTTTAGCTCAAATCAACCAGATCAGGCAAGTTTTTCAGAACGATTAAGCCATTCACTAGACTGTTTTTCTCCCATTGACCTAACCGTGACAATAGGAAAACTACTCAAAGGACTGTGTAAGTGCCAGGATGTGCTTTAAGCTGATCTCTTTGGGGAGAAGTAAGTCTGTTACCGGCGCCTCTGTAGTATTAAACTAATCTTACAACACTGAAACATGATATGCCTTCATTTCACAGATATCGATTGAGTGGCCTCTAAGACTTTTGGGTAAACAGAGTAATTCTAGCTATGAGATTATTTCTTAATAATCCTGATTCGATAAACTCTTTAACCAAGTTGATTTTGATGCTAAAATAAGTTAACTCAAGTGATAAGTCCTCTTCATGTGTTTTGTTCTTTGGCTATGTCTGACCTTTTTCTTTCAAAAACAATACAGATGAAAGAAAAAAAGTAGATGCAAAACAAATATAAAATAGAGTCATGAAACATATTATGTAAACAGAAATCATCTTAAGATATGCTAGAAGTAACACCTCTGCCCTTGTGTGCAACTTAAGGACTAATGAGGGTAAAGAATCAACATGAGTGACTGGTACAGCACATCACATCATGTCTGTCTTACCCTCTTCTTCTCACTGCTGTGTTTCTGACCAAAGCCTTTGAGACATCAGTCTGCCATAAGCAAAATCACCAGCTCCTGCTTTTTAACAAACAGGACAGACCTCGGTGCTTATGCTCTGCTCTTGTTGTTTGTTTACACTTGACAGATCACTTTTACAGCGCGATAAGATTTCCTCTAAGTCACAGAAATTGCAGTTTTATCATTTCAGGAGAAGGAATCCTTAACCCACCCTGGGACCTGATTGATATTAAACGTAAAAAAAAATAATAATTAAGCAATCAAAATGACTTAAGACCCTGATGAACACAACAAGAACAATTACTTATCCTGAAACTGTTACTAATTAATTATATCTCTGTTTCTACACTGGCATGAATCCATAATGAATTTTAAGCAGATATGAGACAGAAATGCAATGGTATCATCCTAATAATCAAGGTCAATTTCTGAATAGAATATTATTTAAAGAACTGACTAAGCAGGCTCCTCTGTTTATTGTCCCAGTATAGTCCTATTATTGCTTTTCATCCTAATATACATAGAAACTGATTTATTCATTAGGGGTTATTACACATACTATTCATTCCAGTTTTTATTTGAGATTTGATTTATACATCAGCGGCATCATAAAGGATATTCATTATTACAGTTTATAATAGTGTCTGGTTAATTTATTATCTATATATTTGGATGAAATACTAAGTTAATCAGTTTAAATAATTTTTCTTAAATGTATGGATCTATCTAATATACTATTATAGTCAAAACGGATGATGGGACGCATATATAAAAGATTTACTCTCCCTAAAACTCAGAGACATTTTGAATTCCATATGCTAAAACATTGACAATGACACCCTTAGCTTGTAAAAAATAATCAAAACCTCACTTCAAGCAGGCCTTTGGATGTTCATAACTGATACACTTAATGTATTTACATAGATGCTCAGAGTGCTTTCCATAAAGTACAATACTTATTAACTTATACAGCGTCTAAACAGGGAGAATCTCCAATAAGCCCTCTCTTCATTAAGCCGGTGCAAAACCCAACCAAGTCATTAGCACTGACTAAATGGATGAGAGGTCTCCCACATGACCACTAGTACTACTGTAGTATTAAGAATAACAAGAACCACCATAATACAAAAAAATGATAGGGAATCCTTATGTGCATGTCTTTCAAATTCTATGAAATGTACTTCACCATCAGTGGTCGGTTTGGTATTAATCAAATGCGCATGTTTTGTAATAAGGTGCTTTACTCTATAATTTAATTGTTTTAAGAGCCTAATTTCCTGAATCCCTCTTATCCCCACCCAAGCAGTTTGATTCACATTCTTTTCTCCAAAAATAAGAACTTTAAAAGTTGTTTAAGTGGGCGGTTCTATCAAAAGGCCAAAGTTGCTACCTTGTATGCCAAAGTAATGGCAATATTTGAATAAAAAATATATAGGCAGAAAACAAAATAACAAAAATACAAAAGTTCAAAGAACAGTGTCATACTGCCTTGAATTTGATGTTGAAAGCTTAGGCCAAACCACTGTGCAATTTCTCCATCCATAAAATCATAACTATTCTTTATTTCTACATTTGATAGATTTCAGGATACGTTCTGCAAGTACGGTGCTCTCCCTGCAGTCCACACATAATGCGAGTGGTCTGCTTTATATCTTTGTTTTTTGAAACCAGTGGCTTTTGTGTCCTGGAAGACACAATCTGTAATGGTTGATGCATTTTTTTTTGAGACAGAAGCCGAGTTGAAAAGTTCTCCAATACAACACAAGAAAGGTTTCCTGTCATCAGCACTGGCCCACATGAGACAACTCAGAACTTGCTGCAGGACTTGAATGATCAATACAATTTCTAGATCTGCACGGTTTAATTTTTTTTTGGAGCATACTTCTCTCTTTCTCACCCCCACTACCTTCCCTCCTATCACTCAACAGCTTTAATCCCTACCCCCATCCGCTCTCCTCCAGCCCTCAGAAATCCCCAGGCTGGGGCTAAGGCAGACGCAGAGGGTGTGTAATTTGATTCAGCATGAGTGCTGGTTAAATGGGGCGTTTCCTCTGCTTTCCTGTCAATTACAATTGTCTGATTTCATTCTGGAAGCTCAAAGCGAGGGGGGCTGCCATTGGCTGAAGCCCGGGTGTCCATAGTGAAGGGGCAGCTGCAGGATGTGTCCCATACAGTAGCGAGCTGACATGATCTGCACTGGTGCTGTCACACAAACAGGACCCCTATCCAAATTTCAGGGCGGTGCTGTTGGGGAGTGGAGGGGGAGTTAATGCTGCACCCCGTCTGATGAGATCACGCAATCTCTCTTTTGTATGTGACATGTACATTTTCAGAATTTGGAAAAGAATCAATGGCAAATTAACGTTGAAAACAGGTAACTGGGGTGTCTCCTGATAACTGTAGATAATTTATTTTGCTCCTAAGCCTCCCCTCATTTCACAGGCGCTGCCAAATTCAGCTAGTGTCTTTCAAATTCTGTGTGTGTGTGTGTGTGTGTGTTTTGGGACAAAAGAGGCCCCCTCTCCCCAGTAGGGATAGCTCAGAGCAGCAGAAAAGGAGAGGAAAAGGGGGGAGGAAGGGGCAAGAGGGGGCATGAGGGAGTGGAAGGAGGGGGTCCTATTCGCCCAGCTGCATCCCAACCATCCAGCCCCCTCTGTGCTTGTAACAGTGAGGTGGGGAAGTATGGGGCTCGCTGCGGGACCCTGTCGTACCCCTCATACAGCTCCAGAGTCCCCACACGGTCCGCACCTGGACCAACCCATTTGCCTAATTATCAATGAGTAGATCCAGGCCGTGTCCGAGCACTCTGCAGCCCACGCCGCTACCGGGCCCAGACAATACGCCCCAGTCAGAGAGGCCTTCGAAAGCAAACGATCAAAATGTAAGCAAGGGAAGACATAAAAGCCACTCCCAAAGAAAAGAGAGAAAGAAAGGGTGCTAGGCGAGACCTCCAACTTGGGGTCACAGCTACAGTGTGCCATGAAACACCTGCTCCTGTACAGCTTTGCTAATTGCAGGGGAGACAGCTGGCCCCTCGGAGCTCACACATAATGGGAGACGTGGAGTAAGGATTACTGATTTGGGACTCTGTATTTTACAGTGTAAACTTTTAATCGGAGTCCGCTGCTGATTCAGGAAACATTTTACATTTTATTCGGCTTCTGTCCACATACCAATTCTCCTCTTTATTTACACTGTCTACGTTGAAATGCTTGTTGACTGGAGCTCTTGCAGTGTCCTATATCGTTCAGCGACTGTGGCCAAATGACCACACAAGACAATAAAGCATGGTTAAGGTGGCTTTGAAACAAGTCCATTGGGGAGACAGATATCGAGAACTAGCCAACTGGATGAATTCCAAGGCTTTCGGCCTCAAATTAAATCAGTGCTTTAAGCCAACCACATGCTTTTCAAGTGCCACGAGGAGCAAGCATTACTGAATCTTTTCAACAAACTGCAGTGACCAAAGTGTAACCAATGGTTACTGGAAACTGGTTACTGATACTTCTTACAACTTTCATCTATCCCTGTGAATGATGATACCAACAAAATGTAACCAATTAGCATAAATAAATGATGCAATGTCCTATTTGTAGCATCAATCTGGTGTATAAGACTTTAAGGTGTAAAAATGAAATAAGGGGGCTGTCTTTTGTTTTCTTGTAAAGATTACAAGGCTCTGACTCGAACCAATCTATTCACATTTTCATTAAGCTAAAATGAATATCTATTTGGGCCAATTATATCAAACCACAATCACAGTAAAAACTGAAAAAGCAGAATTCACCTTCACATCAGCTCCCAAAATTTCAAGGTATGATTACAAATCCTATTTTAGACCAAGATGATTGTAAGGTGCAATGGAAATTCTGTTTTTTTCCTTCTGATAACAACATGAACTTTCTGGGTCAGTCAGGTGCAGATTAGGTACCTCAACAATCATCTTCTTCCTTCCATATAAACCCACTTCATGGTAAAATAAAAAATTTGAATAATAAAATGTTCACATTACTGTCTACCTCTGCCTACACTGTGATTCATGAATGAAAAACAGCAGCAGTCAAAAAACTGAAAATGCAAGGTACTATACTTCTCTTATAAACAAAACTTTTATAAAATATATATGCATATATATATATAAAAGAAAAACTTAAAAATATTTCTTATACTTTTTAGTAAAGCAAGCAGTGCCTTCTAAAATATCTGCTTGATTGTTTGTAAATTTTCTGAAAAACAAAAATGTGTTTTATAATAATAATAATCATAATAACAGTAAATAATTATTGAACGAACACTGACAAAACTAATGATAAAAACTGATGTGGTTCCTTAAGAGAATATTCGGATGGCCTGTGTGACCTGGGTGTGGCACACTGGGCACTCCGGGTGGTTGAGCTCACAGATTCGGATGGCACACTCCATGCAGAAGAGGTTATGGCCACAGGGCACCAAGGCAGCCGTCACTTTGCTTTCAAAGCAGGTCATGCAGTCCCGCACAGTGGCCGGTGGCGAGTCCGGCACTGGCAGACGGCCTGGGAAACCCTCGCCGGCTGAGGTGGGCTCACTGTGGGCGCGGCGGGCCTGGGCATGAGGTGAGCCGGATACGGGCACAATGCTGGTGACTGAAGAGTTGTTGTTACTTCCACCTCCACAGGACTCGGATAAGCCAGGGGAGAGTCTGGTCAGGGGGAGTGGGAGGCCTCCAAAGCTCTTGGACCGCTGCTGGGCGTAGAAGGCCACCTGTTTGGGGTAGTCGGGATCGCCCCAGCTCTGGGTACCCTCTGATCCAAAATAAGAGCAAGGCTTCTCCCCGGAGCTGGAGAAGTTGCTCTTGTTGTAGATTCCCCCTCCCTCACCTCCTCCTCCCCCTCCAACCATGGCATCTGAGAAGTTCTGGCGGTAGCTGCTGGTGAGAGGCTTGCGCTGGCCCCCCTGCAGCCCCCACACCTGCTGTAGCCGGCTCTCCAGACCACCGCTGCTGCCCACTGGGCTGCTTCCACCATTCGGCCCCAGACAGTCATTCTCATTATTGTGGTCATGCAGGCCTCCTGTTCGGAAGGCGATGTGTGCTTCAATCTCCTCTCGGGCCCGCTCGGCGTTGCTGGGTGACCCTGTGATTTCAAAGACAGGGTCGCGGTCTCGACTGGGAGTGACGATGTAAGTACAGGTTTGCTGCTGGATGCGTTTGATGGTGGAGCCTTTAGGCCCCACTACCAGCCCCACGACACGGTATGGCACTCTCACCTGAATGGTGGTCTGACCTGGCAAAGGTGTGGGCGGGGAGCCGCTAAAGGACACTCCCAGCTTGTTGCGGGATGCCCGGAGCATGGAGAAGTGCTCTGCAGCAGAGATGATTTCACGGCGGGCCAGTGCAACATCCTCCTTCCGGCCAGTGATTAAGAACACAGGCTCCTCTCCTCTAACGGGGGTTTTGATGTAGGTGTTGGTCTTGGCCCGCAGGGCTTTGATCTTGCAACCTGCAAAGTCAACAACATACATTTTAAAATAAGTAAATATGATACATCAGTTAAATTTTGTGACACACTTTGTTATCAACCTGAGCTATCATAAATCCTCTAAATTCTGATTTATTTACCAATTGTGAGCAGTTTAACTTAATATGTTGCAGGTTTCTACTGGCAAATGATACACAGTAATTACCATGATTTATGAGGTTTCCAGCACTTAAGCATTAGTGTACTTATTCAGTGCACTTATTTATTAGCTCTAAATCAGACACACATCCTACTGAGATACATGGATGGTGCAGAGGTATTGGCCAGCATCGACGTGACTGTTTTGGAGGGCTGTAAGAGCTACAGCAGATGCAATCACTTCCTGACCTCTCCTTGAACTTACAATACAATACAGTACAGTCAACTCACACATGCTTTGTTTTGGGTCCATTTATTGCTCTACATCTGCCCTGTTTTTTTTTTTTTAATCAGAGAGCAATATTTTACTCTGTTAAATGCTTTTAAGGCAGAGTCTTGATGTGAGAGAGTGCAGGTTAATGTTATTTCATGACAAAATGCCCAATATTGTAATGAAACAGAACAGGACATACAGTACATTAGTAACTGTTTAGGACAATTTTCAGGTACATTTGAGGGTAAGAGGACCATATTACACTCCATGAAGAATGCATCGAGCATTCCTCGGGTCAATTGTCATTCAGAAATTCAGGCAGCTCCCATATTAAGATATCCACATTTATTGACGGCTCCAACGTACCTAGACTCTTTGGGCATTCAGTGAACAAATCACTATTCAGTGAACAAATCTGAGCACATCTTACCAGACTCCAGGTGCTTCAGATCACACAAATCATTGCATTACCTATCTGAAAATCACAGCAGCGGGTATCAAAAGATTCAAAGACACCTTAAGTGTGAAGACAAATGTCGCTTCTGCTACCAAATAGGCCTACTTTGTTCAGGAACACTTACTTCTCAGGGACCAGAGGTACAGACAGAAGGATAGTTATCCTGTGACGGTTTAGAATTGCTCATACCCAGAATCTTAAAATGCCCTTTGTGGCCATTGCTTGGTATTAGGCCAATAGACCGGTTTGTGCCACGGGGATCAAAAAGCAATTGCCAAATTCCTTTTCTCAAACTACACTGCACCTTTTTATTAGTCCAAATTAATGTCTCAATTAAAGAATTATCTGCAAGCAAAATAGGCAAAGATTAATTCATCGCTACCAGAAATTAAGGCCGCTGGAGGTGCATTTAATTTTGCAACTGTTGAACTGTGTTGCAAGAGGTGCCTGTGATTCAAAACAAAGCCACCCTTGATCCGTGGAGCTCAGGAGGAAGGTACAAGAGCATCCTTGGGAATCAATGCCCGTGACTTTGACAGGCGAAAACAATCATATCCAACCCTTTCTTCATGGCAGGATGCTCTGTTTGCCAGATTCACCAGGCGGGCTGTGATGCACGGTGCCGAGAAGAAGGGGGTGTGTACGTAGCGCCAACAAACGAAGGGCCTGAATCAAAAGCAGCTCATCTCAAATCCCCCCAAATCAGCACTTCTTCTCAGGCCAATGCAAAAGGGCCCTCTCGCTGTACTTGTGCTCACTGGATCCACCCTCCGGCTGTCTTCAGTTACCCCATTAAAATTCAAAACTTACACTTCGGAGTAAAGAACAGGATCCGCAATGGGAGACAAGTCGCACTTAGCAGCACAAACTAAATCCACATTACCACAGCAGAAAAGAAAAAGAAACCATCTCAACTCATCTTAACCATTGTGTCACATTATTCAAACCTGTTTGTTTTCGTTGCAAGATAAATTAGGATTTGCTGATGCTACCTTACCCACCCTGCAGTCTTTGTACTTCTCTCAATCCAACCCCCCCCCCCCAATTTCTCCCTCTCCTGACAGGCAACCATGTGGTATTGAGAGTGTGCAGTGAAGTGGCGCTCGTGAGGAGCCCCTTGTGTTGAGCTCCAAGGCGTGACTCCCATTCAGCTTTTAGATGCTATACTGCCCTTCCGTCCCTGTCTGTTTTGCCCCTTTCACCCATGCATTCATCACAACAGTTAATGGGTGCAGCCTCATAAACACCACCACCAAGCTCAAGATGAAAAATCTACTTCTGGCTTTAAAACCAACTTAGGTTCAAGCTCGACTGTGCATAAATATTGTCACCTGACTACATCTTTACTGCAAATATGTTTTTTTTTTTTCTTTAAAAAAAAAAAAAAAAAGGACTCCCACCTCCTGGTGCAACTTCTCGCTGAGTCACCCTTTAAGGCCATCCCGTGTGCCGAGCAGCAACACTGTCTTAAATGCGCCCCTCCCCTCCCCCCCCCCGACTTTCACACCTTTGTTTGACAGCTGCTGTCATTCAACTTCAGGTCTTTGTTCAATAAATAAAAAAAACTCCAACTGTAGGAAAAACGGGCATAATCTGAACCGTGTCTGGAATTGAACTTTCCAACTCCCCTCATTTGAAGAAAAAAACAAGTGGACCACGCTTGCTCTATTGTGTCACTGGGGCAGTGCGCAACATAAACAACGAGCTGAATAAACCTGGAAAGAGGCAAAACATCGTCCACCGTTGAGACCAAATGTGTATGTTTGGTTATATTCTTAGCCATGAATTCAAAGTGTAAGACATTCCTCTCTTCGCCAGCTGCACGTTGCCTTTTTTGAACAGTCTGGCGCGTCTCAGACGACAAAGGAAGCAAGTGCTCTCCCTGCTCCAGTGTGTGTGTGTGTCTGTGCGCTGACATTGATGGCGTGGATGTAGAATAATTCGCCCAGGGGAAAACGGGGCTCTCTCGTGCCTCTGTGCAAATTCACTCAAAGGCTAAATAAACACCAACAAGCGACCGACTTGTTTCAATGTATGAGTGTAATGATGAGTGCACGAGAACTTGCTAGCTGAAAAAAAGTGGGAGGCTGATGTCTCGGGGGAGTAAAAACACGCGAGCACACACACACCACTCCCTTTTCTTTGTCAAATAGCACCAGGTAACAGTTAGAGAACAAAAAACAAAGCACACGGGAAACCACGGCGGGATAATGCAGCACTGTTAGCGGGATAAAAGCACAAGTTTGGAGGGAAATAATTTGCAAGCCAGCGGTTTACCTTGTCTCCCCACTATTTCGGCCACATGTTCAGAGCTGGGCACTGGGACGCATTCTGTTATGTTGCAGCCTCGTCCTTTCGTCTCACTTGAGGAGCTCTCATACAGGGCGCACAACTTGCTTTTCCCTTGCAGAATCGCCGTGTCTCCGCCACCTCCGACGTTGTTCGTGTGGTTGTGGTGGTTGTTGTTATTGTTACTCCGGTCCTGTACTCCTGTTGTTGGGGCTCCGCCGCCGTCCTCGCCTTCCCCAAGCCCCAGCAGAGACAACTGGCCCAGCGCGACCCTGAGGGCACGGGAGTCGTCTTCCTCCTCGTCGGGCGGCACAAGGAGACCTTCGCCTCCGAAGCCGGAGCCGGCCAGATCCCCGGCGTAGCCCCCATTTTTCTCCATGATCCCTGCTAGAACCAGCAGGCTAGGCATGGCTAACAAAAGAGTGTGTGAGACAAAGACAGGGGAAAGAGACTGGAGAAACAGCACCCGTGCCGCCTCCTCCTCGCCCCCTCCTCCTTCCAAATCCCCCCTTTGCGCTAGTCCCTCCCATAGACCGGCCCCCTCTCTCTCTGTCCGCCAGACTTTCAGTACAGTAGTCTCTCTCCGAGCTCCAGGCAAACGGGACACAAGGCCGTCTGCACGATAGATGGGGCGGGCGATGTGTTGCTCCACCCAGTCTGGTTTACACAGCTCCCCTCCTCACCGAGACAAAACGAGCCGCCCTCCCGTTGTAGCCTACCATTCCGTCTCAGGTTCCCGTGCCCGTGGCATCCCAAATCAGGCTGCCTGCCGTCACCTATAGAAAAGAAGAAAATACCTCATCGTTTACCTCCCGCGCCGCACTCGTGTTAACGCAGACTCGTTCACAGCTCTAGAGCTGCAGTGTAGCCTGAAAACCGCATTTCGGCGAGTTATGTAAGAATAGCCATCCAGGATGTAAACAGTTGCGTATCAAAAGATGCAAGTAGGCTACAGTGCGCACATGGTCGTCTAGTTGTGCTGCTGAAATGATGATGTCAACTTTATCATTAAGATATATATATAAAAAAAAAAAAAAAAAGCAGCAACAACAAAAACAGCGAACAGCTCCTGCATTTTATGAGGGGGATCGTGGACCATCTGATATGATTTTTTGGGTGTAAAGGAGTTTATGACATTTTTTTTCTTTTGGGGGTTCCGCCCACCTCTGTGTAGCCGTGCTTTGCGGCAGGTCACCGCGTTTTTGTCTCCGGCGCCGTTGCGCATGAGGATGTTATGTATAGGGGGGAAAGAGGGTGTCTGGTGGGGCGGGTGGGTGGGTGGGGGGGGGGGGGGGGCCTGTATACGAGGAGGAGAAGAGAAAGGGAGTTGTCAGACAGGCGTTGCAGAACCTATGCAGCGGGGGAACATCAGAAAAGCCTTCGCACATTTCCCGTTAAAAAAAACAAAAACAAGGGTTTTGCAGCAGCCCCGGTGAACAAAGAACCGTTTGTTTCGCTTATAGACTCCCCAAGATGTCCTCGACAGAAACCACGCCTGACGGCATGGTTGTAGTAGGCTACTACACAAAGACTCAAACTGCAGCAATGATAATAATAATAATAATCATAATAATATTAATAAAATATACTGATAGTTATTTTTTTAGGTTTCAAACAGGTAGCAAAGTACCTGCAACTTCCATTAATTGTCATTCAAATCTGGAAATGTAGCCTACGTTTATCTACAATACATAAATAAGATCAGAAGGAAATATAGTGGGATTTTTTTTTATATGAAATAGGCCTACTGATTTTCTGACTGACTTTTTAAATGATTACACGTGGGTCACCACCATGAATAAAGCTTTGAGGAAACATCGGACCTGGTATATATAAATTGCCACACATTGCTGAGCAAAAGATGATGTCCATGTTTTCAGCTTCCTTAAAGTGTCAGTCTAACTCAAGCTTAGCCTGTCGTTACCATCTGTGCATATGCATGAAGGGATGTACAGTGAGCATGTGTTGCGTAAGGCTACCTGAATGACAAGGTGAACTCTAAGGATGTTTGAGAAAACATAAGATGCTCCACTGCTTTACTATTCGTTTGTTTTTATGTCTCCACCCAACCAGAAAATGCACATCTTTACACATCCTACATGTGTTTAGGGAAACACTGAACTTTATATTCACTGATATCTAAATTGCTGTTAGATGAAATTGATGTGAAATCTCTTGATGTGTTTGCTTTGTGATCCCAAGGGAGGTGTTTAATTCACTCTGTAGATAACTTATGCATTTTAACCCCCTTCATTAAATTCAATATATTATTCCCCATCATGTGTGGTGTTTTCCTACACTGTAACTGTGTTACAACTATAATGACAAAAACAAAAACACACACAGTCTTCCATTTTGGCTTATATGACAGACTGAGCATGGCATGTGAGATTCAGTATGAATATTTTAGCATTTCTTGTGAGAAGGCCTTCTGCCTTTTAATAACACAGAATGGAGCAACAATTCAATCACAAATCAAACACCAGGTTCTGAAAATAGAAACGTGATAAAATGGTACCAGAAAGATAGAGCAAGTGTATTTCCATGCATAATCACAGTCTAGACGCACTCTCTGGGTGCCAGTCAGAAAGGGGTTCGTTCCCTAAGGGTGTGTTGCAGATGAGAACTCACCGGGAGACTCCTGGTATGAGTCCAGGATTAAAACATCCCCACTCCACCCAATAACATGGATACAAAACAGCAGCAGGAGGAGAACAGGATTGCGTGATGCATAAAGGACCAGAGGGTGGGCTTAGGAGGTCTGCCCCCAATCCCCCCACCCCAACCAGTGGAGAGGCATGAGGATTGGGTGAGAGCGTGGTTGGGATGGGGACAAGCGACCCATAAGGGCCAGCCTCTCAGTGGTGCACTGAGTATGCCAGTGTGTCCAGAGGCCGTCTGGATTTCCATTAAACGGGGTCCGGTGGGAGTCCAGAGCCCCAATCAATAAAAAGCATGGATCTGGGGTAGTGTTTTTCACCCTTCGACACACCCCTCTCTGCTTGGATGTGTGAGTGTGGTGATAGGTGATGCTGTTGTACCACATAACTTTTGTGACCCTGAACTAAACCGTCTCTGTGCTCTGAATGGACCACAGCAGGTCTGGTTTCCATTCAGACCTCGCTGTCTATAGCTGTGGGCTACAATTGTCATTTGCACACTTGTGTGCATGTGTGTGTTAGCTGCGGGATACTTGTGAAACGCAGAGTGCTGAGGTCATGTTACTTGTACATAAAAAACCCTCAATGATCTTGACCATCTGCTCGTCACAGTAGTGCTGTTTCTCTTCTTTTTTTTCCCCCCGATGAAAGGCTGAGTGGCATCTTTGGGGAGATGCTGTGGTTTACTGTGCCGCAGAGACACATACCAACCTCTTTGTCCAAAGAGCCCATGCAAATATCGCTTTCACCTATGGACAGTATTTGTCTCTCTCAAAGAGGACAGGCTTAATCATCTGTACAGACATGTCTAAAAATCCCTAAAGGACATCCCTTTGACTTCCATGGCCAGATGTCCTTTTCAAGACTTTTCTGGTGCCCCGCTGTCACTTGAATGAGGCTTCTGCGAGCACAAAGGGACATGTTGGCTAAGCACCACGTGCTGATGCCATAGTGAGCGACTCTCTGGGATGATGTAAGACCTCATGCAAATGATAGCACATCTTGTGCTCATATTCTGACGAGAGCCCTGAAGTGGATCAGCTGACCAGATAGAAGATTAAATCCAGAGGCCACTTTTTGTGTGGGGTTTTCCCTCCTCTATTTTATTTCTACTTTTATTTGTTTGTTTATTTGTGTTTGTTTTTATTTGTTGTATCCCTTCCCCACTGTTAAGAGAACAGGCTAGGGCAGCAGCAACACAAGTACTTACAGACAGACGGCACAAAATGATGATATAATCAAACAAAAGAACAAGCAAACAATAGTTTAATAAAAGAGAGATAAAGGGGGTTAGGAGAGGTGGTGGTGGCAGAATGCAATTAAAATGCAAAAACCTTATCATACTTGAAGCAACTGAGTGTTTCTTTATGATTTTTCTTTCTCTCCAGGTTGAATATCATGCAGGGAGCCAGATAATGAGGCCTTTTGGTCCCAAACTCTGTTCCATCTTTGGGGTAAGTCAGCAAAAATCAACACACTAAGCTCCAGTTTTAAAACCAAAACAAAATGAAGCTCAATGTGTATGGTATGCTCACAGATTTAAAACTCCTATTGGGTATGCTTATTCACTTTTTACAATGCTTTGGGATTTTTTAGAAAATGGTTTGTGTGTGTGAGTGAGACAGCTAAAAGTGTTGTTGTATCACCAACTTTGGCTGTTTTTTTAGGGCTACAATGATTACACTACAGCGATTATTTTCATCATGTATTCATCTTAGTTTTTTTTCTTCAAATTAGTCAATACATATACATTTTAGTCTATAAATGGTGAACAATAGTGATACATGTTAATCACAGTTTCCCAGAGCCAAGGGGACATGTTTAAATTTCTTGTTTTGTCCAGAACGCAAAGACGTTCAATTTCAAAATGATGAAACGGAAAAAAACACACACACACACACACACACACACACACACACACACACACACACACACACACACACACACACACACACACACACACACACACACACACACACACACACACACACACACACACACACACCCTCTAACAACAAACATGCACTGGGATGTTGTGATTGGGAGTGCTGGTGTCAGCTGGGAATATGAGTCAGGTAGTATGACTTCATTGCTTTTTACAGGGTATTAGGTCATCTCTTTCACTCTCTGCCCCTCCTCCTCCTCTCCCCATCTCTCTAATCACATTGATGCTGTACAGCAGTGACACGCCTAGTGATGAGTAAGGCTCACCTCACCGCTTGCTTCCCGTATGGTGGTGATCTCACACGCGTCACACAAAGCTTTGAACTCAAGAGTCCTGCTTGGTCGTTGCTTTAATCTTGGCATTCTTTTCTCATTTACAAACAATGTGTCAGTCAATTGATTTGGATGTTGCTTTTACTGTACAGAATGAAAGATTGCATTTTTTTTAATCTGCTAAAGGATAAGGTCACAGGGTCTGTATCACACTGTAAAAGGACTCATGGGTCACATTTGAATTAAGGACAAGTTGCCACTGAATTATGATGGCTTGTTAGAAACCAACTCGACACCTGATGACTCATGATGTAACTTTTATGCACTTTAAGATTTAAGTTTTTTTCATATCAGATAAAAGCTCAAATGCGTCGATTAGCTGAAGTGGATGAGCTTTAGAACCATTAATGTCATTGTAACACATTTATCATCAGAGATGGAAAGTAACTAAATACATTTACTCAAGTGTATATACTTCAGTACAATTCTGAGGTATTTGTATTTTCATTTAATTCTTCTTTTCACTTCATGTGAACTTCTGGGTACTTTTGATACTTTATGTGCATTTTGCTTAGTGTTTACTTAAGTAAACCTTTGAATAGAGGATTTTTTTTACATTGTGGTATTTCTACTTTCACTGACTGTACTTGCTTCTTCCACCACTGCTTAGCACTTTAACTCCGATACCTTTCTGAGGGAGGTTTGGTGCTTTATTCTCCACTACATTTATCTGATGGCTATATTTAACAGTTACTTTGCAGATTAAGATTTGAAATTAAAACACATACATACAAATCTAATTTAATTAATTGTTATCAATTTAATTTTCCAATAGTATATAAAGGAAAACAAGGGTTGTTTTGGGTTGTTTTTAATGCTTTGCGATGAAGCCAGAGACAATTTTGTACAGTACATGTACAAGAAAAGGGTCTTTAAAAGTCATATGTAATGAGTTACAGCTTATAGGCACATATATGTTGTTAATTTCATCCAGTATTTTACGTACGTAATCAGATCTAAGTTTTAAGGTAAAGGTCAGTTTCTCCATACCGTTTGTTTCATTTACAATTGCACTCCATTCGTCCTTGTAGTATTTTAAAGAGATATTTATCTTGAGCCATGACTTTGTCTGGGATTTTGCCCAGGTATAATGTGACAAATGAGAAATCAATTTCTATTCCAAAAATCTTCCATTTTTTCTTGAGTGATCTCTTGCTAATAAGAGAAACATAAAGGGCAAGCCCAGAAAATATGAAAATGGGTAGACATTTTTAACCACACTGCCTCCGCCATTCATCCTACCCCTGATAGCCCCTTTGAATAAACTGAACTAAAGTAAATTCAATTAAAATCAGCTAACTAAATGAATAAAAGTAGCTCCAGCTTGACCAGCTAAAACATAAAAATGCTGATAAATATATATAAATATATATAAAATATATATGATAACGTAACACTCTGAAAGGGTCAATTCAACATAATGAGAACTTTTACTTTGTATACTGGTGCCTTGGCCGATGGTACTTTTAATTTTGAATGTGGCACTTTTGTTTGTATTTGAAAATGATGGTGTTGCTACTTTTATTTAATGATCTAAGTACTTCTTTCACAACTGTATTTCATTCAGAGATTGGTCTTTTTGAATACACAACTATTATTATTACTACCACAATGTCAGAATCATATACTGTTGTGGTTCTTAAGGTACTTTTGGTGGGTTTGGTCATCCTAACAGGACACTTTGAAAAGGTTCAGTTTTTTACAAAAGCATCAACATATGAACATCTTTGTTAGTTGGGTTATGCAATCATTTCAGCGTTACAGATGACAAACTAATACTGCCCAGAAGGTCTGTACCTTCTTTTTAGGCTACAATCACAGCACATTCTCAGGCCTTGTTTTCTCAGCAATCACCCTGCCTCCAAGTGACCCACAGTCCTGTTCCATAATTTATGAACATTATGAATGTAAACAAACCATTTAGAGCTCAGTAACATAGGCCATGAAACAATCATGTTCAGCTGTTACATAATGATAAGCAGATCTGCGAAAAAGCTCTGTAAAATATCTCCAGCAGCACACTTTAGTTGTTTTTAATTTGTCGTTTTTCTGTTTGCGTTTAGAATGAGTTTGGGATTGCAGGGAATTAAACTGACTACACTATTCAACTGGGCCATCTGTACAGCTTGATAGAGGCAGTCATGCTGGTATAGTTGCCTTGAGGAATAGTAGTTTGGTGCTTCCTGGCTGCTGGTTTAATTAAATTATGAATTAATGTGAAATCCAGCACAGGTCAGTATATCAGTCATTACCAAAGTAGGATTCACAGAGTCACAGGGGCCCCCAAGAGCTCCTCGGGGGTCCCCGAACAAAATGAATACCACTGTTATTGTAGGCTACTCACTTCAAGGTGTATCGATAATGTTGTGATAACAGGTATCTGAATTGGGATGTGAAAAAAAAAGTTTCCTCTAGCAAAGAAGACTAAAATTAGGATCTGTGGCAAATTTGCTCAGATTTCTGTAAATTTGAGATTACTCTTACTCCAAGGCCTACATATATATATACATATATATATATATATATATATATATATATATATGTATATATATATATATGTGTATATAGTGTTAGTTAGTTAGTTAATTTATATGTCATGCCAAACATCTGGCCCATCCCACCTGGGATTACAAGACAGACAATTACATTACAATTTTAAAAAACATCAGGCTATACAAAAAAACAAAAGAGCAAAAAATAAATAGCCTAAATAAATTACCACATTATAAAGTACTATGGTGTTTTAAATAAAAAAAGAACTGCTACATACAGTAGCTATACATGTGTATCCTGGTAGAGAGCTTTATTTCAAATCTAATTGTTTCATATGTGAACAGCCAACTCTATCTTTGTGCATCATCCATATTTACAAAATCATATCAATATCTTTTATATTGCTATTATTTCTACAAATTTCACCTGCCCTTACTGACAATCCCCACCAGCTAAACACATATTTACAATATGACGCGGACCAAAGCGTTAATTGTGGTCGCCAGGTGGCGCCTATAGGCTGCACTGTAATTAGCAGAGATTGGCAGTCTAATCAAGTGTGTTGATTTGCAGGTGGCTGTCGGCTGCCTGCTCAGCTCAGAGGAGTTCCTTCACGGATTTGTTTAAAGAAAAACCGGCCCAGGGGCTGATATCATGATTAACTCGACTGTCGACATTTTGAAAGGTCAACAGTGACCGTGGAAAGGAGGGGAAGTGTTTTTAAACGACTGAAGAAAAGCGTTTCCAAAGAGACACGGTAAGACTGATGAGTCAAAATATGTCGCAGTGTAAACAGCTGTAAGCTAATAGGCCATGTTGTGCTTCGGGGTCTTATTTTTTTTAAAGGAGACGAGCAGACAGGGTGTTGAACTAACTCTTGAACTCAGTGACCGACGTTGAGAGATATCACCCACTAGGAAGCATACGTTTCCATTCAGTATGTCAGCCAGTGGATGGCGCTTAGTATCTTCCCTGTGCTTGTGAATGACTTGAGGTAAAAGACACACAGCAGGGAAGACAGGGGGCGCCAAAGAGGCGCAGTGGGAGAAAGCTGCAGCATCATTCATGAGAAGGGGAGCATAGAGGATGGACCCCCAGTAGTGGAAGTATTCAGATCCTTTTACTTAAGTAAAAATACTAATACCACACTGTAAAAATACTCTGTTACCAGTAAAAGTTCGGCATTGAAATTGTTACGTAAGTAAAAGTATGTAAGTATCATCAGGGAAAGTAAAAGTACTCAATGCAGAAAAATCCTCACATTTTAGAAACTGGAAACGATCCAAACAGTTCGGTCAGTCAACTAAGTGTTTAATTGTCTAATCATTTTAGTTAGGCCTGTATATTGTTGGGTAGTTTAATTTATAATAAAACATTGTATCTTATAAACTATTTTGATGTGCAAAAGTCTTAATTTGTAAAGTAACTAGTAACTAAAGCTGTCAGATTAATGTAGTGGAGAAAAAGTACAATATTTCTCTCTGAAATGTACCTCAAATGTGTTCTTAAGTACACTACTGGAGTACATTTACTTAATTACATTCCACCACTGATGGACACCAAGTGGTGGAAGAAAAAGTATTCAGATCCTTTACAAAAGTACTAATACCACACTAAAAATACTCCACTACATATACAAGTTCTGCATGTAAAGCCTAACTTAAGTGAAAGTATGTATCAGGAAAATGGACTTAAAGTATCAGAGTAAATGTTCCCTGTCAGTGTTTTACTATTACATATGATGTTTCTGGATTATTTTTACAGCTGTAGATGTTTAAGTTTGTGCTAATTTCAACTCCTTTATGTACAGTTTGGTAGTTTAATCTACAGCAATGCATCTTATTATATAAGATCATATGTTTGTAGCATTTACAGCAGTCAAATGTAAACGCATACACATTAATGCAGCAGTAATAATTAATTCAAAAACATATATAATATTAAACACTGACCGGGAACATTTATACTGCACAATCAATACTTTTACTTTTGATACTTTAAGTAGATAGATAGATAGATAGATAGATAGATAGATAGATAGATAGACTTGAAAACATGTGAACCTGTCCTTTAAGTGAAGAAATACCCTTACCTTACAGGTGCTTTACAGATGACTGACATGCTGACAATGAGACAATACAAATATAAACCGTAAAAACAACTGGAGACTAATGCACAAAATAAAGTACATGATACATAATACAATAAAATAAATTAAATTTTTTTTTAAATAAATTTAAAATTTAAAATAAATAGATGAAAAGATTAAAATAGATTTTAAAAAAAACAGCCTATTCTACACATTTTAACTATACTGTTGGGTGGTTGAATCATTTGTATGTTCATTATATGTTTTATAAAAATCTTAATCTGAAAAGTAATTGTAGCTGTCAAATAAACAGAGCAGAGTAAAAAGTACTGCATTTTATCTCTGAAAGGTAATGGAGTAGAAGTATAAAGTAACATTCAGATATTTAAGTGAAGTACAAGTACTTCAGAGTTGTACATCCTGATGTAAATTAGTTACTTTCCGCCACTGATTGTGTTATTGACACAACTGGAGATACAGAGTGGATGAGACAAAAGGTGCTGGTGGAAACAGGTGGCTCCAGTGGTGAGATTGTTCACCACTGCAACATCACACACATTTTTACACCCGCAGTAGTAGGATTATTTGACCTGGGTGTGGGTATTCTGTCCCGTGTACAGTTTCCTCAATTTCCTCCTGGGACAGTTACTTCCTCATGTTGCTGATTGAAGTAACGAGACAAGCTTCTAATCCTTCCTCCGTCATGGTTCCTATCTGTTTAGACGCGCGTACCCAAGAAAACATCAAAGATGAAGCAATATTTATTCCACATCTTCTCCTGCACATTATGCAAAATGATAAATAAATAAAAAAAAAAAAAGGATTTACATAGGTCACAGGCTGCAAAGCAACAATTGTGATACAATAGAAAAGGACAGAATGTCAAAGGTATTATTTAGTTTTACTTTGAAAAGCAAAGAAAGAACAGTCAGAAGTCTGAAGAACAGACTTGTGTGTTGGGAAGAGATATGGTTATTAATGATTAATGCACATTGTGTGAACAATGGTCTCCTGAACAGCAGAGATAACGGAGTGGGAGACTGCTTTACAATCGAAGCTGGTGTTGAGATACGAAGCCCAGTTGACGTGTTTCTAAGTAACTGACTGTGGTGGTTTGTCAAATGTGGTTTGCGTCTGTGAACTGTTAAATTGTACAAATCATCCATCTTTGTTTTACAACGTTATCTGAAAACTAATCAAGACATGAGATACACTGTACGTCTGTGCAGGAAATGGAAATGAGGTGATAAGGTATGAAAAAGAGGAGCTGTTGCTTAGGTTTTGAAACTGGAATGGGTGTTTACAGTAGCCTAGAGATTAGGCTACGTTCACACCGCAAGTCTTAATGCTTAATTCGGATTTTTTTTGCTCAGATCCGATTTTTTTTCTTTTCTTTGGCTGTTCACATTAGCTTTTAAAATGTGGCCTATATCAGATTCCAGGGTGAACTGTTTGTGGTTTCGAACTGACCCTCATGCGCAAAAGAACAATAACAATGACATCAGACAGCACGCTGTTGCACTAAAGTTTGGGAGGTTATGGAGGAAGCAAGCATTTTCGCTTTTATTTCAAAATGTTTGTGTAATGGCAGCCGTAACATTAATGAGCAGCTGCTAACCCTTTCTTTTACACTGCAGCCACGTTCTCCTGTGTCCCCGTTCTTCCATTTCGTTTGCTATTTTTTTTTAAACGGAGCGGTTACGGTATGATCCTTCAAGTTTTGATTGAATTGAAGTATCTCCCCATACACTAATTAGGTCTAACACCTCACTCTCTCCCTCCATTGACTTGCTCCATCACTGTTCTCCATTTTGTAGGCCTAGTCAAGTTTTTAATTTTACTGTCTGTGTCTATAGGGCTAACTCCCGCCGGTGCATAATTGTGACAAACGTTGATGTAGATTGACATAAAAGTCGCATCAAATCCGCCTTGGTTGTTCACACTGCGGCCACATTGGAAAAAAAATCAGACCTGGGTCTGATTCAGGACCACACATGGAGATCTGGCAAGATTTGAGTGTTCACACTACTTCTGAAGAAGTCTGACCTGGTCACTTGACCCCAAAGAAATCAGATTTGGGCCACTTTTGCCTGCAGTCTGAACGTAGAGTCCCCTTTCACACCAAATATTCTCATGCTGACATCCTCATTTGTCAGTGCTCTTTTTTTTTTCCCCAGGAGAGCAGCGAGTAAGTGGCTAATAATGGAGAAATAAAACCTCTAGATTGCACAATGAGCACGCCTTGTTTTTGTGCTCCCGCATGGAATGCCATGAGGGCAGAAAAAAAAGATGGAGTAAAACAGGGACAGCCAGAGATCTGACTGCAAACGCATTGTTCAGTACTTGTTTGTGTGAGTTGCATCACAGTCTGTCATGCCTGCTCCTGTCTAACAACTTGAAGAGTGCTTCTGGGATTCAGACTCCAAGCGTGTGTCAGACAGGCGGCTGAAAACTTGAATGCATCAGTAGTAGTTTATTGATAGTTGCAAAGTCATGGTTTATTTTTTTGAATTTGCCACATCTCATCATTTAAAGCAGCATCCAAATAATCTACAAACAATTATGAAGCTTTTTATTTTTGTATCTTATTTCAAAAACGTTCTCTCGTTGTAATAACGGTAACAATGACAGTAATAATAGCAGAGATCCAACAGTTGGAAATACATCACAGTGCAAATTACAGGAACATTTGACAGCTGAATCGATTAGTTTACAACAGCAGAAAAGTTGTTGGCAAAACATTAATTGGCAACTATTTTTCATAATCAATGAATCATTCTGCACTTTAGAAGTTAATTTTTTTTTGCTGGTGCCAGCTTCTTAAGTTGTGATTTCTTTTTCTTCTGCTTTTTCAGTGATATAAACTGAAATCTTTGGGTACCATTTGTTTTACAATTTTAGCTGCAGCCATATAAATATATCTTTGTCTTATTTTGTCTGTATTGTTTGTGAACCAAGTTTTTTTTTGCCTTGTAATGTTTTTCCTTGTTAGTCCCTTCTTGTAGAAATGGCAAACTGACAAGTATATAGGCGTAATAAAGGCATACAATGCATCTTCAGATGCTAATAAGCAGAGTTTTGAAAGCACAAGTTCATTATTGCAGATTTGTTCTATAATCTGGGCAACATGTCAATTATCGCACCTTTCTGCTTCAGGGGTCCACCTTGCGTCATACCTGATTTTCCCCGTTTCAACGCGATAACATTTGTGATGCAATAGAATTATGTTTGTGCACACAGATGGCACAAGAAAAGGCCAGAAGGTTTGGAGAGCCGTAGAAAAGCATGTGGAAGAGAGACGTTTGGCCTGCATTCCAGGCATTCTTGTCCTAGTGTGACTTTCATGGAAACCCAAAATGTACAAAAAGAAAAAAGAGACGGAGCGAGTGAGAGAGGTGGAGAGGACATGGTGAAGAAGTGAGCTGTTTGTATAGGGCTGTGTGACTCAGAGGCAGCTTCAGAGGCTGACGGCTCCTTTCCACTGGAAGGCCACGCTGAAGCCAGGATACTCCCTTAGCCACTGGACCTGCCCCATGCCCAAAAACAGAGATGCTGTCTTGCCCCTTGTTTAAACACACACACACAAACACACACACACACACACACACACACACACACACACACACACACACACACACTAACCTCCATTTCCATGGTGAGGAGACACATACACACACAGAAAACGTCTTTTTCCCCTGCATCAGAACTTGATTGGACCTGTGACTCCATTAACTCCACCCCGAGGAAATAAATATATAAGACCAGAATCAACTTGGGTTTGAGTGTCAGACCTTTAGACTTTCAAGATGACTTGTGGGAATTATTCTATCACTCACTGGGAATATGGTGCAAAGGATTTGTGGACTTTTCCCTCTTTGGATTCAGTGGACGAGCTTGCTGCCAGGTTATTTTTCTGCCATGGATAACAACAAAACAGCTCTTTAAGGTGATGAATGATTTCCATGTACTTCTGAACTAGTTTCATTACCTTGCAATGTTGTGTGATGTGTGTGCCAAGGTCATCTCTGCTCCCTTCCGAAGCGGAGAGGATTTTATTTGCTCTATAAAATTGAAACAGAAATTCTTCCTTTTATGAATTTGCTTTAGAGTTCACTGTTACAGCTGTTTTCAACCAGGAAAGTGCACTAGGAATGTATTCTTCATAGCAGCAGCAGGGAGGAGAAGGGGGAGATCCGCACACTCACACACTTTCACCCACCTGGGAGCTGTTCAGTATCATCAGTGTCACTGTGTTTTATTGACAGACCACTTGCACCAGTCGCTGAGGACAGTCTGTCTGCGAGGGCTCTGTCTGACTGAAATGAGAAAGGAAAAGATAGGGCCAGTGCAGGGAGAGATAAAGCTCTGCAGCTGCTCTGTGTGAGTGCGCACACAGTCTGTCTAGCCTGACTCCTCCTCACCGCCCCACCCTCCTCCGCTCTCTTGTGCTCCCGCCCTCTCTCTCCCTCTTCAGCAGTAGGTACAGTGTGCAGTGAGCGACAGCTAGGAGAGCAGTTCAGGGCACGAGCCAAAGGCGCACACACCCACTAGCAGAGAGCAAGACTGCATTATTCAACGGATCCTCTTCTCTACACTCCTCTGGGGTATGGCACACACTCACAGCAGCTCACACACACACACACACACACACACACACACACTCAAACCAGCAGATAAACTTCTAGAAAGGTCCTGTACTCTCACTTTTAGTCCCTTCAGCAGGCTGAAGTCAAGAGGTTCCCACACAGCCGAGGTAAGGTTCTACTCAGATTTCTGTTTGTTACACTGTTAGACCGTGCTGCTGTTGTGTAAATAGTGTGCTCATAATATAGTGCTTGTTGAGCTTGTTTAGTCAGCTCATAGTTTCATTTTGTCAGGGAGTGGTTTGGAAGGACTTTGTAACTTTAAAAACTGTAGCTCATTTTACTGCCTGCTGTTATAGAAGAGTGGAACATCAGACAGCACCTGGTAGTGCACGCCACATTTTGGAGTGTGAGTGGATGCTTCATTTATTCAAAGTTGGGCCAGAGAGTACTTGTGTGAGTGTATGGGTTTGATCCTGTGGGCGTGTGCACGCGTCATGTGCATGCATGTGTGCGCCATCCCACCCACAGGGCGTGCATGTCCTTCTGTGTACTTTAGATAATGGGGGTGGAGGGATGGATGGTAAAGTCCACCCACTGATGAACCAAAATTGGAGTAGGCTTTCCCGCCGTTCAGTGGGAAAGGGCTGTTAGGTTGTGTGTGTGGTTAGCTGCTGAGAAATATGATTTAAGTTTTAAAACCTGTTCAGCCACAGTTGCAGTTGATGATAACAATACTGGCACATTTATTAATATTGTTGAAGGCCTCATCCATCCATAATTGTTGTATAGAGCTCTCTGACACGGGGAAAAACTTAGTCCTATTGCACATGTTTTTTTCCAAGTGATTTATAGGATTTACAGATTGAAATGTTTAGATTGTTTTCTTATTTCCCCCTCAATTTCAAATCTACCCCTGTGCTCTTTTATTCATTATTCTGTTAGCACACATCTAAAGCAGATGTATGTCTCTTCATCAGGGCATCTTGTAGCTTTTTTCTTGATATTATGAGTCAACACTTTGGTATAACAATCTGTGCTGGTGCAAGTGGTTGTGTGCGAGATGATCACTGCAGATCACGCTGTGGAAGCAATTAAAAGCTTTCTTTTGTGTGGTGTGCCTCTATTTTACCAAAACGTCTGTGGAGGGCAGAGCAGAAGGGAAGTGTTTTCATTTATTTTTGTGTCCCTGGCTACTGCTGCATGAGTGAGCCTAAGGTAGGAGTTGATGTTTGTGGGAAATATGTTTGCTTAGGAGTGCACTGCATAAAGTGGCATAACGGCTCCTACAACAATTTAATGGAGCTGGAGGAGAGAATAGCAAGGCGTGTGTTATGACAGTCTGTCACACTTGGCAGTGGAAATACCAGTGTGACTGAGGGTTGTTATCAGGAGCACTAAAAGCAGTAAAAGGGAAGGAAAGCTCTAGCACCTTCTTTTGTAAAATAATAGGGATTTTTGTATCCAAAAGATCTGAGGTCTAAAATAACAAGAACCGAGGAAAACCAAATCACACTCCTGTAAAAGAGCTCTGCATCTGCAAATTACTTTGAACCCCACACAATTTAAATACTGAAGAGGTATTAAATGAAGTTTTATAGATGTGCTGACTGTGGAAAATGGATCCTGGAATACATTATCATGCAGATCACTGAGCAGACCCAGCATTGAAGGCGGGTTGCCCAGACAAGGATCATGGTTACGCAAGACTGGAACATTTCTTCAGAATAAACTCTGTTGAAGTTTAACGTGTGATTCAACCCGTGATTAGGTGCACTGTGTTTCCAGGCAAGGCAGCCTTGATACTGTAGTTTTCATTAACTCTTCTTTCCTCACCCTCCTCCCCCGCAGCCAGTGACTCACCCCCTCTGCACCTCTTGCTGAGCCATTATTGCCATGGAAACCCCAAGCCAGAAACGCACCAGCCGTGGTGCTGCCTCCCCGACCCGCATCAGCAGGCTGCAGGAGAAGGAAGACCTGTGCAACCTCAATGACCGGCTGGCTGTCTACATCGACAAGGTGCGCTCGCTGGAGTCTGAGAACGCCGGACTCCGAATGCGCATCACCGAGTCGGAGTCCACGATCACCAGGGATGTGTCGGGCATAAAGGCGGCCTATGAGGCAGAGCTGGCCGATGCCCGCAAGACCCTGGACCAGGTGGCCAAGGAGCGAGCTCGCATGCAGCTGGAGCTGAGCAAGATCAGGGAGGAGCACAAGGAGCTCAAAGCCAGGTAGGAGGAGCATGTGGGGGGTGGAGCTTGAAAGGGAGTGGCTTTGTTACAAGAGGAATGTCACAAAGTGCACACATGTAGTTAGTATTTTGTGCATCTCTTATTTCTCTGTCAAATGCATTAGAATAAAACAGGCTTTCATGCAGTTGTACTTCAAAGTCAGCGCAACCACCAGGAGCTGTCCGTAAAGCTTTCAAGTTGTGTTGCAGTATTGATAACATAACATTTATGTGCTGTTGTCTGGTTGCTATGTGGGGGAATTCCCTGCCTTTTTGGCAACTGAGCCCACAGTAACTTGGGAATGTCCCTGTAGCTCTGGTACATGAGAATTTAATTCTATTGTAGCACAGTACAAGATAATTCAGATACATCATTCTTTTGGAAAACAAAGTTAAGCCACAAAGGTAAAATGAGAATAAGTTATATGTGACATAATTTATGGTTATGATTATTTTGATCACTGTTATTGTGTCACTGTACTTGCTTTTGCACATTAGCTGGAGCAGGTTTGTTCTTGCATTTGTTTTTGTTTTAAATAAGCGTTATTCATGATGCTACAGAGCCATCTGCATTTCAGCTCAGGTTTTTGAGGCTTTGTTTTATGTTCCGAAAACATAGTAGTGGTTAAGACAGCGCTGCAGTCAATGCAACTGAACGTGTGGATCTGAATGTTGTAATTTTACCTTTTTTGTGCTGTTATGCCTCCAGTTCACACCTGCTATTCAGTACAACTGAGGTGGTGCAACCCCCTTATTTTCTACCTGGAATGCAGTGTGGAGCATGCAGCCATACCCAACATCATACCGTAGATTACATTCCTGGTGGTGAAGTTTGTATGACTTATCAGTTGGCAAGTGTTGTGTCACTTTAAGCCCCCGGGGAAGTTGGAAATGACACACCTTCAGCCAAATGGGCTGCACCTTTAAAACACAGCCTGCTCTGTGAAGGTAGAATTACTGCCCTAATGACAGAATGTCTGTCTTTCATTACAGTGTTTGACACAACTCTGCTTTAAAAGCTCTACGTTGCACATTTATTGGAGTTAGATCAGTATTAACATATTTCTAATCATTTCTATTCATTTTAAACAAACTGTGAAGTGCCACAGAAGTCTTGAAGTTTAGCGTGGTACTCTTGGTATATTGCATTAATCACATTTAAAAGATAAAGTTTTACTAGGGAAAAGTCAAATAGAAGTCACATAAAAGTGACTGTGTGTGTGTGGCGGGTAATAAATGATTAACTACAGGTGTAGTGGTGTACAATTTATATTATTCCTTCTATCCCTTGGTGCAGCAGTAGCTCAGTCTGTGTGGACTTGGCTTGGTTAAAGTACGGAGTGTGGTTCCAGTTTGCCTCCTGGGCACTGCTGAGGGGTCCTTGAGCAAGGCACCGAACCCCCAACTGCTCGAGGCAGCCCCCTCGCTCTGACAGTATCTCCTTACATAATGCATATGTCTATGTCATGTTTGTGTATGTGAGTATTTGGGCCTGTGTGTGTTTTTGTTATATATATATATATATATATATATATATATATATATATATATATATATATATATATATATATATATATATATATATATATAACAACAACAGAGTGAAATCCCTTGTGGGATTAATACAGTATACCTGAGGAGTGGTGTTGAGCAGCAGGTTAACAGTGTTTTCCTCAGCTGTTTCAGCTACTTAGGCGAATGTGTTCAGATGAGAATACTGCCGTAGGCCTCAGTGGCTGTGGCTGTTGAGGAATGTGTCACCGTCTTGGCAAAGTGCACCTCGGGTTAGAGGGGTCTGAGAAAATGACACTACTAAATAGAAAGTATTCGTACTCCCCCAGTGCATTTACTCACATGTCAGACTGCATGTGCTCCGTCACAGAAGGATCCCCTTTTTAGAGTGACAGAATATAGAGAAAGAAACATTCAACACATGCCTTTTTTTTAAAAAAACAAACAGAAGACATATTTTTAGTGTTGAAAGAGCAGCGTGTGTGTACAAGGGGAACACAATTAGCACCATTGTGATTTTTCACGAAGTTGACATTATTCACTGAATGTGAACTGTGAAGCGTGTCCATGTGAATGTACACACAACTCAGTGGGTGTGGCTCAGCGCAGCGTTTGGAAAGACGAATAAAAATGTAAAAGTTCTTTTCAGTGTGGCTCATTTGTGGTTTTGGGGTTTTGACTTTCAATGTGGTGTCACTGCCCCAAGCTTATCAATCTATGGTTTGTTAGTTTGCAAATACTGTAGGTGGGTGAGGATGTTGACTTTGTTGTGCACTCCGGATAAAAGTGTGTGTGTGTCCGTCCTGAAAGTGTTGAGAGAGAAGTATTATTAAATTATTCACTTCCAGAATATCCCCTATGTCATGTAATTCTTCAGATACTTGGCAGGAGAAGCACCAGCTCTCCAGCAGCAACACTGTTTCTAAGGAAGCAGATCTTTTGACGCATGTGTGGTGGAAGAGAATCACTCAATCCAGCCTGGGCCGGCTTTATCTGTTATACTTCAGCCAGTGTGTTTGGTGTTTGGTTGCCATGGAGCTCAGGGAGTCTTGGCTCCACTGTGTGACGGGGTGGTAATGGTGACTCAGAGTTTATTCATGGCCTCTGGAGTGGGACTGTGGACTCACTGTAACTGGAAGTCAGGTTTATTAATACACACTGTGACGGGCTCTACTTTGCCCGGCCCGCGGAGCTCAGCTTCAGGTGGCAGCAGCAGACGGCGGCGCAACAAACACTGGACATCTACGTCTCACAATATGTTGACTTTTTGTTGGTGTCCTTGGTTATTCCCCTCAAGGTTGACAGAACACAGAGCAACAGGTGGGGCCGTCACTGCAGTTCAGTTGACTGGACACACCTGCTTAGCCCAAAGGCATGACACTGCGTCTCTTCACACACGTCTTTGTTTGCATAACTACTACTGCACGGGAACACATGCTGTCTTCCCCCCCATGAGGCAAAACCTCAAGCTGTTGCGCCAGAATGTCAACCATTCTCCCTACAGCACTATTTGACTTGTAAATAATTCAAAACTGTTTAAAAACTTTGCAAAAGCATGTGTGGTTGGAATGTAGTGCTGTAAAATGAAGTGTAAAGCTTGGAGCCAGGTATGCAAGGGAGGACAACAACCGGTCAGAAAACAGTGAATATGAGTCCCTGAGCTACAGAACAGGTTTGTTAAGACCTTGTTCAGTTATCTTTCCTTTTAATAGTGAAACAGTGTGTCTGGCTGGTGTTTCATGCCCAGTCCGACCTTCCAGTAGTGCTGCTGGCAGTGAAACATGAGCCTTTGTGAGGGAACTGGCTCATCAGTGTCACTGGCGGGACTCTTCCTCTAAATCCTTAGTTAATGCTTCACCCAGGCAAAGTAGAGTAGGGAGTATTTACGATCTACACATGTATATTTTATGTAACAGTTTGCCTTATCGATACTATTTTTTGCAAAAGATGTGCGCTCATATGTGAACAATAGAGCTGAAACGACTACATGATTAATTTGGCAGCTATTTTGACAATCACTTAATCAACTATTTTTTTAATAAAAAATGCCAAAAAATTCACCGGTTCCAGCTTGTCAAATTTAAACATTTGCTGGTTTTCTGTGATCTTAAACTAAATCTCTTTAGGTCAAGCCATTTGAATATGACAACTTGGGCTTTAGGACATAGTGATGGGCACTTTTTACCATTTAATTGAGAGATGAAAATAATCGTTAGTTGTAGCCCGAGTTAACTGTATTAATGATAATGTAGTTTGTGGCGTGCATGTGTCTGTGAATCTGCTGCACTGTCTCTGTCTGAAATCAAAGGCGACGCCCCTTTTTGATAGTAAAACACTAATCTTTGAACTGCTCCTTTTCGGGCATGGTGTGTCTGATAAGGACGAGACTCTGCTGCAAGGGTTGAACATTAAACTGCCAAATCCTTACCGGATCAGATTTGCTTTGAATACATAAGAGCAGGGATTTACCTTGTCTGAGTCTGCCCCACCTGTTGGCACAGTGTGGTTTAGGGTGTGGCAGCAGCAGGTAGATGAAGCTCTTAGACAGTCTGTTGGAACAATGTTTTAAAAAAATTGATTAAATAAGTGCTGTGGTGGAACGTGTCCAGGCGCAGCAAAGACTCTGAAACTCAACATAATACAAAGATTCAGTGCTACAATGTACATGTACTTGTGCTGTATTCGTTGACTGATATGCAATGTTGAAGCCGACTAACCCAGCAGGAAGTGCTCTTATCTTGTAGCACATTCCCATTTCCTTTCTTTGGAATATTTGCTTTCTATTAAATATGACCCATATGTTTTTGCAGCTTATTGTTGCTCATGATCACCCACAATTCTCTTTGATTCAGTTAAGTGTTTGTTCTACTGTGAACTACATTTCCTCATAATAGCCCATTTAGATGTAAAGCTGTATTCTGACCTTTTACTCGTTACGATCTGGAGACTTCATTTGCCTCGTCAAACACTTCACATAGTTTTTATTGTCATCTCCGAGCTACGCCTCTGATATTTATGGTACAAAGGAAACAGACCTCACACACTAAGCAACGTATACAATGCGACAAACAAAAGCTTTGTAATATTGAGCCACCCTTCATCCTGAGAGGAAAAAGAGGAAGTAAAAGGGGGAGAGCGTGATGGAGCGGTGACAGAGGTCGACGTCATAAAAGGTGGTCTAATATTAGTCACAGCTTGAGTTTTAGTGAGTAAAGTTTCTATATTTAGCTTGAGGAAAACTTTACATACATCTCTAAGGTGACACATTATACATCCGTTCCATTATTCGGGCCATGTTGTGGATATCAGGAGGAGTCATTCATGCTGCTTATGTTAAGTCTGTTGAGATAAAATGTTTGCTTTCAAAGCCTCTTCCTAAAATGGACAAGAGCAAGCCTGCACTCCACTTGTGATCAGGCTGTTAAGCCTTTCAAATGCCTCGGCTGTTTTTTTTTTTTTTTTTAAGTGAAGCTTTCTTTCAAGAGTCTGGTGGCAACAGTTTCTGTATTTGTTAGTAGTTTGTTTGTATTACTTCATTCTTTTAAATATAATTTATATATAAAATTGCCTTTTTATTGGTAGTTACAAAAAAAAAATCTGATTCGTTACAGAAACAAGAAACTAGGGCTCTGTCTGACAATTACTTTTATTATTATATAATCTGCAGGATATAGTTTCAATGAATCGCTTGGTCCAATAGTGAAAAATGCTCATCCCAATTTTCTTATCCAACCAACAGTCCAAACCCCAAAGAGATTCAATTTGCTAACACCAAAGACAGCAAACCTTCACATTTTAGAAGCTAAAACTAGAGATTTGGCATATATATATATATATATATATAAAAAAAAGATTTAGACCAAAAAAGTTGCAGATTAATTTTCTGCTGACATCTCTACAAGAAATGACTAAAACAAAAGATTCTTTAGTACTGCGGATAAATGGTATAGCTTCAGTGGAAACTATGGCACATTATACTCTATGCACCTTCCTTCCAACACCTAAAAGACTTGATTATGCAGACTTGGTAAAAAATGTATGACTGTAACGTTGCGGTTATTAGCAGAGTAATCAGTGGGATGAAAAATGAAGGTTGCCAGGTTCTTCCAACTCTGTGTTGTCAAATACCAACCATGACAGGTATTTCTCTATTAACACTAATGTGTGGAAACGTCTGTCCACTTCATTCATAATTGACAACATCACCATAATACAAAGCCAGCGGTAGCCATTAGGAAACATCTCCTGGCTTCTTTCATCCTTCAGATTCAATAATTATTCCACCAATAGACCTTTTTCACAGCAGACATGTTGACTTTTCATATCAGGAAAAGCACAGGTAGAACTAATTAAATTAACAATGGATTAATTCCCAGTAAGTGTCCCAGGAACTCATGCTAGTGGGGCAGCATGCACAATACCAGGAGCCTGGAACTGCCCCCCCCCTTAGATTTAAATGTGAAACAAAATTAAACATACTCCAGAACACATAGCATTTCATGGATTAAATGCAAGCTCAGCGTCATGAGTCGTGCTCCCTGAGGCCAGAAACGGGCTGCAAACCACTGTCAAACCACCAGCGGCAGAGTTTATTTGGCTGCTATACATCTTTCCTTTGCTGTTTGATCACACTTCTCCTCTGTTCTTGTGGCTGCCTCGGGGAGGGGGCGGGGAACCCTGTGTTCGCCTACGATGATCTCAGCTTGTGTGATGTGACAGCAGACAATTGTCTGTCTTATTGAGTCATGCGAGGGCAGATAAAGAGCGCAGAGGAGAGCCCGGCGTGATTTTGGGTGTTAAATGGTGGTAAATTGAATCATTCGTTCTAAGCGTCACAACATTTAAGACACTTCAAAAATACAACAACTGTGCTTTGCATATGAGAGTGATAATAATTTAGACTTGAATTATCTTAAAGAGATATATTAATATTGATGTTTTTTCACATTTGTTATTAAGTTTCTCTACAGTGTGACATCACACAGCAGCAGTAGCTAAACCACAGATACTGAAAGCGAAAGTGAAATATAAAGGTATTTGCTCTTAAACAAATGGTCACAATTTCAAGTCCAAAACCCAAAGATTCAACTGACAATGATATAAAACAGAAAATGCAGCAAATTTGAGAAGCTAGAGACAGATTTCTTTTTTTGCTTAAAGAATTACTTAAATGATTAACTGTCTGATTATCTAAGTAATTGCAAATTATGAATTAACCGTCTCAGCTCTGGAACTGATTATTGTATTTTACAGAATTCTTATTCTTTACTCACCTTCTTTTCTGATACGGCGGATTTATTTCGCAGAGGTATTGTAGGTATTTGTTTATGATGATTTCTTACAGTTTAGTTTTGTAAACGTTACTATATCCTCCAGATAATGCCAGTATGGTATGGCTGGCTGGTCTGATGACTATTTGTTCTCTTGGGCCCCTAACAGAGTGCTTTGTAATGGAGGACAGATGTGGCAGGCCTGTAAATGTACTGAATGGCTGCTGTATGGAGCCGTCTCTGTTTGGTTTATTCGTATGCGAGTAATGAGGGAGTTGGACTTGGACCAGGAGGGAGGGGGGGAGAGAGAGAGAGAGAGAGAGAGAGAGAGAGAGAGAGAGAGAGAGAGAGAGAGAGAGAATCAGACTTTCCATAGAGCCTTCAGAGTCAGCCAAGCCCTCGATGACTCACTCGCACGTGGACAGGGTAAATCACTTTAAGATGGCGGGACCCCAGTCTTTCTGCCCAAAGACTAGCCCACTGGGGGAGTGGGCAAGGTTGGGTGGATCTGCAAAACGCTCATTTGCTCTGAAATGAATTAAAGTTAAATGGGATGTTTAGAGCAGTTCTACTATATACAGGACACTGAGTTTTTGAGGGAGCTCTTTCAACTTTGAAACAATCGGAGATGTCTCAGATGTTCTCCATTAACTGTTGTCTATTAGGACCCACACAAGCACGCAAACACATTCACACTCCCCTGGCATCTTGAGACATAGTTTGCATGTTTTTTTTTTTTTTTTAACTTGTCAGCTGGGTGGGGTTTGCCAAAGGAAAAAAAAGGACACAGAGTGCCAGAGTTAAGACAATCACAGGAAAGCCAACACAGCGCAATTTTCTGTGTTTTACAGCTCACCTGGCACTACACAAACTCCACCGTTTGTCTTGGATGTGTGCTGCCAGAACACATTTGTGTTTCTGTTTAATCTGTTGAGTACTCACCAGTGAGCTCTCCTGCGTTTCCTGTATGTCTGTAGGTCGCGTGAGAGCACCGGTCGCCAGGCTCGTCCCACAACCACAACTTGGTTGCACTCCAGGCATCAAATCCTTCTTTTTTTCTCCCTCATACGCTACCAAAAGCTAAATAATGCTGACCAAAGCTCATCACGGTCTCATAAATGCCACATGGGTTTAGCGTAAAGCTAACATTAGCCACTCTTTCTTCCCGTGGAGTTTTCATTATAACCCAGTGCAGCTGGAAAGAGTGCCGTGCCTCATTGGAGGGGAGGCTAAACACAATCTGTTGTTACTACGTGGAGCATAAGTAAGCGTGGTGATACACCGGGGAGTTCTCTTGTTAATGCAAATGAGAATTAAACTCTAGGATGCTAATTGAGCCACTGTTCCAATCAGAATGATGCAAATTGCCAATTTAAGAAGTACAACTAATGTGCAGTACATATGTGCGGAGCGTCAATGTTTATAAAGTCTCTTCTGGCAGTGAGATATTCCTGTATACTTGAAGCAAAAATGTTGAAGCAATGCAGCTGAACCTGTTATCAAAAGGATGCAACATTTGTTTTTTAAAGTGACTGCAGGCTCAGCAAGTCATCTTTACTCATAATTGTCATCTACTCATTGTCATCACAATTGTACACATGGGCGTTTTTCAGGTCAGATTTTTTTCAAGGACGATTAACAGGAAACCCTTAGTCGACATAGTAACTATTAACAATTCTTATCTTGATTTATCACTAGCATTCCTTATCTTTGATCCCCTGTGTACTCTTGCTTGTTTTATGACACTGTAAAATGGAAAGTGAAATGGTGAGTCCTTGCAGATAATGGGATTCAGTACCAGTAAAAAGTAGCTTATAAACTTAACACAAAGACCGGGCAGCCGGCATCTGACTCACTCTCAGATGAATCATCAACTAATCATGCAGGGAAGAACAAGGGCTGTTTCATATGTCTTTTGGCTTAGCCTTTTTCTAAAAGGCAGGACACCTCTTCTTTTATCACTTGTTGATGGACGCTGTGTTTGAGGAACCTTATTAAAAAAAATGCAAAATGTCGCAGGCATGAATGGCACAAAGGGAGAACATTCTTTTCAGTGTACAGAGTTTGCTTTGCAGACAGCTTAAACAAAAACCATGTTTGACATGAGAGAACATTGCATGTCCTCCCTCTCTGTCTGTCCCCTCCCTCTTGTCAGAAGTTCGCTCCCTGAAATCAGACACGGTGGACATGTGCTCTGTTTTAAGACTGAAAACACTAGCAACTCTGTTCCCATCTGCCACATGTGGATGTGTACGGGTGGCCCCTGGCAAAGGCTGCGTTGTTGTCGGTTTCTGGTGATTAATCTCTCACACACACACACACACACACACACACACAATCCCTGTTATTGTGTTTTCATCCCTAAAGAGACACAGGAAACCATCATGTGCCAGCTTGTGTTTACTTTAAAGCATTTTTTGGGAGAGGGTTGCAAAACGTACTTGGAAAAGCGCAGTTGACTTGAGCTAACAGGCCTGCACGGCTCGTTTTGCAGTGTGTGCTTGAGATCCTGGTTGGCACTCCTCCCATCTGTTTATCTTAGTGTGTGTGGATCAACTCTTACCTGCTGTACTACATGTATGTATTCATTTAGTTTGCACTTACTACAGCAGTGCATCTTTGAGGTTGTGTACTTCGGTTTTTGCCGTTATTCAACAACCTTCCTCTTAGTCACCTTTTCCCCTCCAGTGTTCTCCACATAAAGCCACTTTGTGAATGTTGAAACTAATTGTAGTGAGGATGGGAAAAATGAAAGAGGGGCTATAATTGGAGAAGGGAACATTTTTCGACAATCTATAGGGAATTTAGGAGAACCCCTTTTTTTCCTCTCCTCAGTGTTTGAGCAGCGAGTCATCGGGAAACCCCACCCACACGTTTCCACACATGCTTGCCAGACGGGCGTGTGACTGTTTACATAGTAACATACAATATGGATCAATGGACACACTGCATGTCAGAGGAATTATTTGAATAGGACTACAGGAAATGAGCAAGGTGATGAATTGTTGCAGCCTCTTACAGAGAGAAACTCGCTAAAACACACTTGCAGGGAAAAACCTCATGGGTGAAATGAATGCGATGCCCCCCCCTGTTCCTCCACAGCTTCAACAGATGTGCCCATGTGCAAAGCGCTAAACCCCCCCATCGCTGCAGGGGAGCTGCTCTGTGGTAAACAGCACAAGGTAGTGGGCAGCTCCCAGGTGTCGGTGTGCATGTAGGTATCTCAATCCCTTGCAGCTACTTTGCTTTTTCCATGCAACTGCCATAAATGGGAATGCTAATCAAATTCCTTTAAAAGATAAGAAAATAAAAAATCTCACTTCTCTAGTGGTTACTACTGTAACCATACAGATACAACTGGTTTTATTTACCGCCTCAGTAAAATGTATGTGAATTAAATTTCATTTGTGGTGCTTACAAACAGTGAAAATGGATTTAACCAGAGAGCATACTATCAGTGTCTATTCGTCGCTAAGAAAACTGTTGACAGTGAGGTCTGTGAATTATCCAGACAGAGTAATGAGGACACTGTTTCCAGAAAGATATGTTAAATTTAAATTACAAATGAAACAAATTTGCCATTCGCTTTAATTATATTGGGGTGGCAGCAGAAATCTCTGAGACAATTATATTAAAGCCTGGGCAAAAATGTATGTACAGTGGCACTCATAAGTTTATGAACCCATGCTAAAGTTGACTAAAAAGAGGAATAAAAAAAATCATCTTTTGGAAATTGATCTTAATGCCTTAATACAAAAAAAAAAAGAGGAAAAATCCAATCTTTAAGGACACCACTTTTCTTTGTGAATGAATAATGTATCGTAAATAAATAAATGTTCTTCCTTAATATACAGGGGGCATAAGTAAGTACACCCCTATGTTAAATTCCCATAGAGGCAGTCTCTAGGTATGGTGAAGGGTATGTGATGATGTGGAACTATTTTAATTCCAAAGGCCAAGGGAACTTTATCAGGATGCATAGTATCCTGGATCCATGAAATAACTGGCCTTTAAAAATAAAAATCTGCCTGCCTCTATGGGAATTTAACATAGGGATGTACTGACTTATGCCGCCTCTATATTAAGGAAGAACATTTATTTATTTACGATACATTATTCATTCACAAAGAAAATTGGTGTCCTTAAAGATTGGATTTTTCCTCTTTTTTTTTTTTTTGTATTAAAGCATTAAGATCAATTTCCAAAAGATGATTTTTTTTATTCCTCTTTTTAGTCAACTTTAGCATGGGTTCATAAACTTATGAGTGCCACTGTTTCAATTCAACTCAATTTTATTTATAGTGTCAAATCATAACAGGAATTATCTCAGGACACTTTACAGATAATATAATTTACAAGGACCCAACAATTCCAGTGATTCCCCCAAGAGCATGCATGAATGCGTAAGTGCGACAGTGGCGAGGAAAAACTCCCTTTTAGGAAGAAACCTCGGACAGACCCAGGCTCTTGGTAGGCGGTGTCTGACGGTGCCGGTTGGGGGTATATGTATATGTATGTGTAGATAGCAGTAGAGGGGAGGAAGGAAATGTGTTTTATTGTAACTTGGGTGAACTACTTTTTAAACGGGATCCAGTGCAGCCAAGTGCAGGACAGACTAAGCTGACCTATAGTAGCAAGAGCATGGATTTGGTTTGCAAAGTTGGAAAACCAGGGGAAGCAGCTCCTTTAGTGCAAAGTTTAGATGATGAACTTTAACTTCTGCTGTTGTTGTTTTAGAAATGCAGAGTAGTACATTAATAGTGCTTCTTGTAAATTGTAAAAAATTGTACACGAAAATATATAATGTCCTTTTCTTTTTTTCTTAATTTAAATTCGGATCTGCTCTAAAATTGCTAAATTTATATTTAAAATTGAGGTTAAGTTGTAGTTCCATCTCCAAGCATCAGTGTCTCATAATGTCCTGTTTTTTGGCCGTGTGGCTGGCTGCAATTATTCTGCGGCCACATCTTGTAGAAATTATAGGTTAGACTTTCTTTCCGGAGTGTAAAAAAAGAACACCCTCTGTCTTGAGTTTTTTTTTGTATTAAAGCATTAAGATCAATTTCCAAAAGATGATTTTTTTTATTCCTCTTTTTAGTCAACTTTAGCATGGGTTCATAAACTTATGAGTGCCACTGTTTCAATTCAACTCAATTTTATTTATAGTGTCAAATCATAACAGGAATTATCTCAGGACACTTTACAGATAATATAATTTACAAGGACCCAACAATTCCAGTGATTCCCCCAAGAGCATGCATGAATGCGTAAGTGCGACAGTGGCGAGAAAAACTCCCTTTTAGGAAGAAACCTCGGACAGACCCAGGCTCTTGGTAGGCGGTGTCTGACGGTGCCGGTTGGGGGGTATATGTATATGTATGTGTAGATAGCAGTAGAGGGGAGGAAGGAAATGTGTTTTATTGTAACTTGGGTGAACTACTTTTTAAACGGGATCCAGTGCAGCCAAGTGCAGGACAGACTAAGCTGACCTATAGTAGCAAGAGCATGGATTTGGTTTGCAAAGTTGGAAAACCAGGGGAAGCAGCTCCTTTAGTGCAAAGTTTAGATGATGAACTTTAACTTCTGCTGTTGTTGTTTTAGAAATGCAGAGTAGTACATTAATAGTGCTTCTTGTAAATTGTAAAAAATTGTACACGAAAATATATAATGTCCTTTTCTTTTTTTCTTAATTTAAATTCGGATCTGCTCTAAAATTGCTAAATTTATATTTAAAATTGAGGTTAAGTTGTAGTTCCATCTCCAAGCATCAGTGTCTCATAATGTCCTGTTTTTGGCCGTGTGGCTGGCTGCAATTATTCTGCGGCCACATCTTGTAGAAATTATAGGTTAGACTTTCTTTCCGGAGTGTAAAAAAAGAACACCCTCTGTCTTGAGTTTTTTTTTTTTTAAGATAATTTTTTTGGGGCTTTTCGCCTTTTAATTTTGACAGGACAGCTAGGTGAGAAAGGGGAGAGAGAGGGGGGGAGACATGCAGGAAATCGCCACAGGTCGGACTCGAACCCTGGACCTCTGTGTCAAGGCATAAACCTCTCAGTATAAGGTTTAGGCATAAACCTCTCAGTATTGCTCTACCCACTGAGTCTTGAGGTATTTTTAAAACCTGCACAGAAAAGTCTACAGCTTTTTTATTCCATTGCGTCCACAGCGTGGTAGAAACGGCATACTAGGAGGCCTGATGGCAAGACCCTGGTTGCCACGGCAACGGCATAGCAAAACAGGGGGGAGTGGGCTTTTTTCTCTCTTTCACTCTACGAGGCGGGGTTCGTTTCTCGTTACTGGGATGGACAAAGATAGCTGTGAGTCATCCTTGAGGCTGGGAGCCGAGCCAACACATTCCTCCTCCTCCTCCTCCTCCTCAGATTTCTCGTCTCCATTATTCCCCTCTTTCAGTTTTTCTTTTTGTCTCTTTCTTTCTGGCATTTCCATTTCACACTCCCCCCACCAACCTCTCTTCTCCTCCTCTCCCCCGTCTCACACGGTCTCCGTCCAATAGCTCCCATTTTGTCTGTGTACCTCAAAATGTGTCATTTACTCTATTTTCTCTAAGAAAATGCATAAAAAGCTTTCATATTGCAGCTTAAAGAGTGGAATAATTATTTTTTTGTAATTTTTTTTGTTTTTTGAGTGCAGACATTAGTGTGTAGGAGGACAAGTGGTCTACACTTACAAATAAAAAGTTGCAGAAATTACACTTCTGTTTCTGATTTAAATTCTTTAACAGCAGAATACAAATTGTGCAGCGCTGACTTTTTGCACAAAGGTCTGTTTTTAGTTTGCAAGCTTACAAACAACTCTGCCGCCTTGTTTGACTTGCAACAGATTTTCCTTATCTTGATGGAAAAAGGCTGGTATTTTTGGGCTTTATTTACCTAATTCCCCAAATGTAATCTGCTTTTGTTTGCTCATCTGTTGGCTCGCAGCCATTTTTGGTACCACATTTGTTAGTCTCATGCTGACTGTGTATTGTTTTGTAAATGTTAATAGTGTGATTCCTAAAAAATAACTGTAGAGTTTCTCTACACGTGTGTTCAGAGCACAGACTGTGAGGCTTTGATGGAACAGAATGTAAACAGAAAGTCGGAGGATATTTATGCTGAGGCTCTCTAATGACACACTACATACTGGATTATATAAACAGGTAGTCCCAAGCAAATGCCTGCATGAAGAACTCAGACAAACCCTGCACTGGCTAATGTAAATAGTATATACGAATCCCACATGCACAGGGACATACAACGCAGGGACATACACACTACACACCGTTTTTGCAGCCAACACTCCCACACAGTGCAGAATAGACTCAAACATGCCCAAATACACACACACACACACACACACACACACACACACACACACACACACACACACACACACACACACACACACACACACGGTTTTCCAGTGTCCTTCTGTTGCCACACACTGTTTTAGCCAACATCCTGGAGCCAGAAGCAAAGGCAACATTGTTTTAAATATGTTGAACAAAGCCAATGGTTGGAATGTTTTTTCACTGTTCATCTGCTGATTTCTGTTTCAATCTATTTAAATATTTGCTAGCAGACCAGGTTTTGATGTGGTCTCCTAGGAGCCATCAAGGCTAAATGGTCCTAAACTAGTACCTGCAAATAAAAAAACAAAACAAATCTTTATTACATTATTTAAAATTGTGGCTTCAAATCGGTATTAAATCCACAGATCTTACTACAATAGAACATGGTCACATTATAAGGAGTCATTTTACAAGCCAGAGTCCCACGGTTTGGTCAGAAAATGAATGAAAGTACTTAGAAAGAAAAAATAAAATGCCTCACTTTTAATTTGCCACCAATTTGAAAATGTTGAAAACTCACCCTGTTATTATAAAAATGCTGTCACAGCACAGTGTTGTTGAGACACAAAAATGCACAGGAGTTCCTTGCTAGATTTTGAAAATCTCTTCGCTACTTCCTGTGATATTAATTTACGGCGCTATGTACCAACATAGAGTTGGTTTTAGGCTTTTGAATTGTTCGGTACTGCCATGCGGTAACTCATGCTGGCCTCTGAAGAAGGCAACCTAACTATACTCTAGATTTAATTGAATTTGTTTTATTCAATCAGAAAGAAATCCCGTATTTGTCACCTGAAAATGAGTGTCCCTTTTTTAGTGCTAATTAACAAATGTTAGCATGCTAACACACTAAACTAAGATGGTGAACATAAACGTTATACCTGCTAAACATTTGCATACTAGCATTGTCATTGTTGTCATGTTAGCATACTGACGTATGCATTTAGCTTAAAGCACCACTGTGTCTAACTACCACCCCACAGAGCCGCTAGCATGGTAGAACACTCAAAGTCTTGTTATTCTCACAGAACAAGTCATGTAATTGGTACATCTCATAGGGAGCACTTGTACTGAAGCCACGTTAGTATACAGTAAGACGTTTCTATTAAGCGCATTCATGAAATTGTTACACTGCATGACTTTCTGCTGTAAGGAACCCTCTCTTTATTTCTGTATGAAGAGAATACAAAGCATGTCAATATACCAAAACCCACTTCTGTCAAATAATTCACTGTTCGACCGGAGCCGCTGGGCCCATCAGCACTAATGAGCGTCGCAGCAGCCACCTCCGCACACTCGCAAGCATTCATCACACTGGTAAAATAGAAAAAAGAATTAGCGTCTAGACAAAGAGCTATAAAGTATTAAGTAATGTTTATCTCAAGTTGTAAACAAATATGAAAAAAAGTGTGTGCACACATCCCTAATGCATCCCTATCCCTAATGTAATCTTTGTCTCAGACCTGTTCTGGTTGATCGGGGTTTATTATTCCATACTATGTTAATGAGCAGTATTGTGGTTAAAATGTTCCACAATAACAGCAGCAGCCTTGAACAATGAGTTTGCAAAACGCCTAGAGTTATACAAGTCTTAGAGAGCATGGCCCAGCCAGAGGTGGTTAAACTGTTTTGTTATAGTCACAACAAGATAATAGTCATTACAACATTTTAAAAGCAGTTACAAGTCTAATTTTACCCCAGCTACTAATTTCCCTATCTTACAGGCATCTTGACACTGATTGAAGACTCGCATGTTCATATGGGACGGATGACTGTGTCACCGTAGGCTCCAGTCTTTGTAGGTTCAAGAATTGAGGGAGTGTTTTAGGTGTTAAGTGTGTGTGTGTGTACGTGCTAGTCTTGAGTACTAGTACACCTGGGTCGTAAAGAGTCACAGTCTTGTGTCTTGTTGTAGTATGTTGACTGGAAACAAAACTTCCCAATCTGTGTGATCTACTCAGAATTCCTCTAATGTTTTCAGCTAGTTTGTACAGCAGAGAGAGGTGTTTCTGTTATTGAGCCTACACTTATTGATATAAATGGGGTGGACAATAAACTGGAAACTGACTGTATGCTATCCATTGTAACATTTGGAGAAAATGTCTGATCAGGTGTGATGTTGACTGCGAAACAGGTAATCAATGCAGGAAGTCTGTGCTTCCTTTTTAGAGAGAGAGAGTGTGTGTGTGTGTGTGCGCGCATGTACATGATGGTTAAACACTGAGCTGTGCTTCCTCTTTTTATTCTTTATTTTTTTTAAATCTGAACAATGAGCGTCTGAGAGGCTTATATAATAATTAGCCTTTCAAGTTCTCCAAGCTTGATTGTACATCTGTAAAGCATCATGGATATGTTTTCTCTGGATTTAATTTGAGACTTTTTGCTGGACATAAAAGACAGCTTTTTCCACTTTCTGCTTTTTTTCCATTTCTCCCTGAAGCAGGCAGCCACAGTGCTGTGCTGTTTTTCTGCCACTTCATCTTGGGTCTTTGTCCCGGCTCTTTTCAGCAAGCATTTTACAAGCTCCTCTAAAGCTCTTCCTATTGGTGTTTATTGCATGCAGTAATATATATTAATTGCTGTATCATGAACCCACAAATTACAGTTTCACTTCTGAGGTAATAGCTTGTGAATCAACTCAATCTTTGTTGTAAGTCATTATTCTGCCGTGGAGGGTATCTGTAGCTCACTCTGCCTGCTCATCCTTCCACTGGCTGTCCTAACGCCTGTGGCAGTGACCGGAGGACTTAAAAGCCATCTCCCCCAGCAGATGGCCATTATTAGTGACAGTGAAGACTAGCCTACAGGGCTAAATAGAATAACAGGGAGCCCATTTCCTTCTTGGCTGTGCATGAACCACCTATACTGCTAACAATCTCTCTCTCTCTCTCTCTCTCTCTCTCTCTCTCTCTCTCTCTCTCTCTCTCTCTCTCTCTCTCTCTCTCTCTCTCTCTCTCTCTCTCTCTCTCTCTCTCTCTCTCTCTCTCTCTCTCTCTCTCTCTCTCTCTCTCCCCTCTGCTCTATTTATCTTCTCCTGGGAATGTATTGTTTTTTCCATGGCTGTATCCAATTTTTTTCTTTCCAACCAGAACTCTAAATTGGTTCCTGTAGAGATGTAAGTGGAGAGGCGGTGAACACATGCACATGAGTTTAATAGGCTCTTACTCAGTACAGAAGGCTAATACCAGTACGTTGATGTGTTGGCAATTCACATCAACAGTGGACAACTGCTGCTCTCACTGCACAGTACAATGGCAGTTTGTGTCGTCCACAACTTCTGTCACTGCAGCACAGTTGTCCACTGCTCATTAAGTTTCACTTTAAGCAGAAATGAAGGAACGGGTAGCATTATCGTTAACTTAGCAGATGTGACACCTAATGGGAGCTAAAAGTACATGACTCAAAGTTGCCAAAGAAACAAATTAACTGGGCAAAGAGAAAACATGTCATGTAAACCTTTCACAGAAAACCTTTAGTGCATTATGTGAAAACTTTGCGGCAAAGGCAACTTTATTTGTATGGCTTTTTTGAAACATGGAAGCAGTTCAAAGTCAGTTAGAGAAAAAAGAAAAGGAGAATGAAATTTCAAATTAGTATCAAGTAATGTCTTAGGTTCAATGCCACTAAACTATAACAGAGTTTTTAGAGCAACATGAGATGATTCACAGAGCTCCAAAGAAGCCAAATCTTCTGTATCCAAACTGCAACGTCATTAACAGCAAAATAATGTAATATGTAAAAAAAAAAATAATACAGCTGCATTTCCAGAGAGAAAGAGATGCTCACCAACACTGATATGATGGAAGTATAAAGCAGGGGGTGATAATGACACAGTGTCGAAGGGTCACAGCAAACTAACGTCTACATCTTGTCTCTCTCATGTCTACAGGAACAGTAAGAAGGAGTCTGACCTGGAGGCAGCGCTGGCCAGGCTGAGGGACCTGGAGGCCCTGCTGAACTCTAAAGATGCTTCCCTCTCCACTGCCTTGGGAGAGAAGCGGACCCTGGAGGCTGAAGTGAAGGACCTCAAGGCCCAACTGGCCAAGGTAAAAACATCTTTATTCATGGTGGTGGTTGTTGTTGTTGTTGTTGGCAGGAGGGGCACGTTTCAAGGGTCAGAGCAAATAAAAACCTGTTCAGAAACCCTGAAGAAATGTCAGAAGTAGGGCTGGGCAATATATCATGATATGAGACTAGATATCGTCTTAGATTTTGGATATCGTAATATCATGATATGACATAAGTGTTGTCTTTTACTGGTTTTAAAGGCTGCATTACAGTAAAGTGATGTACTGTTGTGAACTTACCAGACTGTTCTAGCTGTTCTATTATTTGCATTTTCCCCAATTAGACATTATGTCCACATTACTGATGATTATTTATCTAAAATCTAAGGGTGAAGATATTTTGTTAAAGCACCAATTGTCAACCCCAGAATATCGCCACAATATCGATAGTGAGGTATTTGGTCAAGAATATCGTGATATCTGATTTTCTCCATATCACCCAGCCCTAGTCAGAAATGCATGCTTATTTATATCGCTGCATCTACACTAATATCAAGATGATTTCAGCTTACGCTGGATGTCTTTTCCATTCACTCTAATTCGTAAACACAAAGCATTGTGGTCCCGTTACCATTTAAATTAACAGTCTGTTAACCCCTAAAGACCTGCATTGATTTAAATGGGGGGGGGGGGGGGTTAAAATCCTTGATTGCCATCTGTTAGAAGAAGCAGTCAGTTGTTGGAGTGCAAAGCTGCAGTGGCTGACATTTGAAATCAACTGCCCAAATACCTGCTGGAAGTAGTAATTTAATGTAAACCCTCCAGGCAGTTGATTATGAATGAGGACAAGGTGGTGAGCCAGACAAGGTTGCATTCTCTGCTGTTTGTTTTATCAATGAAGTTTACCTAAGGACTGATGTAGATACAGTTGTGGCCCTGCTCCACCTACTGGCCACACTCAGGAACTACATGGTATTCTCTTAAAAGAATAGTTCACAGCTCAAACAATGCTGCACCGATTACATTTTTTTCCTACTTGCATGCCTCCATTAAAGAAACATTTCTCTTTCCTCCTCCTCCCTCCCAGTTGGACGGGAGCTTAGCCGATGCCAAGAGGCAGCTGCAGGATGAGATGCTGAGGAGAGTGGACGCCGAGAACCGCCTGCAGACCGTGAAGGAGGAACTGGAGTTCCAGAAGAACATCTACAGCGAGGTTCCCACTCTTCACCTGAACCCTTCTATTTTTATTCAGCTGTCTAAGTCATCTGTCCTACTTTTCATCTTTTCTACAGGATATTGATTCGCTTCCAACCTCCTGCTTGTTTGTTTTGCATTTCCCCTTCAGATATGTCTCTTCTTTTTGCCTCTCACCGCTCCTTTATTTTAATCTCAGTTTATTTTCACATACATGATAAAACACACAGTACAAGTAGAAATATATACAAATTGTAAAAGTATTTAAATGTTTAGATTTGACCGTAATGAAGGCACAGTTTTCACAATGTTGTGGTCGTAGTCGAGTCCTGACCACAACTGGCAACAGAGGTGTTTTCCAAATTTAAACGTAATGATTAGAAGTTGCTTAAAGGTCACCAGCGAGGTGGACTTCTCTGCTGGAGCTTTTTACTATGTAAACAAGTAATTACTGCACAGCGACTAAATAATCAATGCAATTAAGCTCATTGACCGTAACAGGTTTCTACAGGTGGAGTCTTTTAGTGTTTATAGTGCCTAATAGAAAAGCAAGCAAACATCAATACAAATTACTCTTTTACTAGTTTAAGAGTGGAGAAAGTCAAATAGACTTCTAATCAACAAAAGTCTAAGTTAGTCTTCATGTGAGAAAAGCGACTCTAAAAAACGAAGTGCTCTTAAGACTGATGCCATCCACAACCTGTCTGTGTCCGTAGGAGCTGCGCGAGTCCAAGCGTCGGCACGAGTTAAGCGTCGTGCAGATAGACAGCGGGCGGCAGCAGGAATTTGAGAGCAAGCTGGCCGAGGCCTTGGTCGAGATGAGAGCCCAACAGGAGGAGCAGGTCCGCCTCTACAGGGAGGAGATCGAGAAGACCTACAACTCTAAGGTACGTCCGGATGCTGCAGGAGACACTTTCGCCACCTAGAGTGCAAGTAGAGGCTGTTGCTCCTAATTGTAGTTCAGCTTCATGTGTAGATGGTTTGCTAATCGCTTTAGTGAGCTACGAGCAGTCCAACATCCACAGCTCAGGTAATGCATATTGATTCACACCCTTTCTACACTCAGTGTCAGTGTATAAATTCCTTCTTTAGCTTGTCTCTTATCTACATACAGGAGGGAAATGAATTTAACAGCCATAATCACTGTCTTGTGGGAGGAATGTGGATACGCACAGCATCAGTTTTTGTCATTGGAATTTACTTGATGTAAACCATACCTTTTTGTTTTATTAGACCACTTGAGACATCTTTTACTGTTTCAAAATTAGTTACCTTAACAGTAGAAATTGCAAGAGACTAAAGAGTCATATATACTGTAGCTTTAAGGCAGTCCCCTGAAATACAGTAAAGAAACAACAGCACCGTTTTAGTCAGGTGGTTCAGTGCAGGAAGCCACTGTTGATCACTGACTCTCTCTCTCTCTCTCTCTCTCTCTCTCTCTCTCTCTCTCTCTCTCTCTCTCTCTCTGTATGTCAGCTGGAAAACGCTCGTCATTCAGCTGACAGGAACAGCCACTTGGTGGGAGCCGCTCATGAAGAGCTTCAGCAGACCCGTGTGCGATTGGAGGGCATGTCAGGCCAGCTCACCCTGCTGCAGAAACAGGTATATACACACACACACACACACACTCTCTCTGCTGTCAGTCACATTATCTGTCAGGGGTTTGTTATCTGTCTGCTGGTTTTACCAGCTACGCTGCTTTGTGGCTGACTGAGCACCATTGATTAATTTAACGTTAAGCTTCACCTGACTCATCAAGCAGACTTTGCAATGTTACTGTTACAAGGAGTGTACAGACTGCTTAATTGGCTTAATTGGTCTTAATTGACTAACCTTTGTATGTGTGTTCTCTCTAAATCAGCTGGCAGCGAGCGAGTCCAAGGTGCGGGAGCTGGAGGAGGCCCTGTCGAGGGAGCGGGACATGAGTCGGCGGCGGCTGGAGGATAAAGAGCGGGAGATGGCCGATATCCGAGCTCGGCTGATGCTGCAGCTGGAGGAGTACCAGGAGCTGCTGGACATCAAACTGGCCCTGGACATGGAGATTAACGCTTACAGGAAGCTGCTGGAGGGAGAGGAGGAGAGGTGAGATTGTTGTAAAACAGTAGCTAGACCATTGCTAAACATAGACACCTTTAAGGCAAATTAAGGTGTACAGGTTGTTAAAGGAAATAACAAATCAGTAACAAGTCAGAATACAGTAAACAGTAAAAAAACGGTAAAGTCATTATAATCTCTACTGACTTTGCGTCAAGAACAGATCGGCTTCGCAAAGTTTAGCGCAAACTATTTAGAATCCCCATAACCCTACATGCAGACATACCTGTCCACATGCTTATTTACTTTTGGTTTTTCATGGTTTGGACCCCTTAATTTTAATAAAGGAAAATCGTATTGTTACAGCATACAATGATATATAGACAATAGCATGCTTTCAACTTTGTTTGGGGGAAGTTCCCCCATGTACAAAGTCAGGTCTAAAAAGAAATGTTTTTTTCCCAGCTGGTGTGAAGAACTTGACTGGTCTGCACAAAGACCTGACTGTGGGAGCAAATCCCTGCAGCCAGGTTCTGGTGGAAAGCTTAAACCCAGAAGAGTGGAGGCTGTTATAGCAGCAGATTATGCCCATGGTTTTAGAATGAGATGGTCAACAATCGCATACGGGTGTAATGTTCAGTTGTCCATATATATTTTTGGCCATGATGTGTATGTAAGACATGGTTATAAAGTCAAAGTGACTGAGCCAAGCTTGTTTTCAGTCACACATGCCTGCATGAAGGATAAAGCTCAAGTTCTACTTTCTGTCAGTGCAGCCGACGGGGTTCTATGAGCCTGCTGCAGTAACAGCAAAAGCAGTTCTTCTTAGATCACTTCTGGTTCTGGGCTCTTGGAGCATCAACCAATTACTGGAGCATGTTGGATACAGTAGCTGTGGGTAGAGTACTAGAGTACTGGAACAGTAAGGATGTAAGGAAGAGCTATAAAAAGACACTTAACCAACAGTGAGGCTCAAGGTCAAGGTACACTTTATTATCCACAAGTATGAAATTCATGTGGTCACCATTACACGCTCCATTGTTATCATAGACTGTATAATTTTAATGGACAAAGCATCCGGTTCGGCGAAGTGCTGCACATGCGGAAGTGCCTTAAACCTGCATTCTATCTGAATTCCAGCAGGGGGTGACACGTGCGGTTGCAAAAGGAGTTTGGTTTCTTTAGAAGTCTATGAGAAAGTGACCCACTTCTCACTTGATTTATTACCTCAGTAAACATATTCATAAGTTTATGGTCTCAATCGCTAGTTTGAAGTCTTCTGCAACACAGAATGATGTTCATTTTTTGAATTTTGGTCTCGTTGATTTTAAAATCGGTGATAGAGCAGGGGGTGTTTTAGGGCGTGGCTATGATGTGATTGCCAGTGAAAGTGTGTAACGTGACGTAGAGCGTAAGCGCTCCTCCCTCACTCCTCCCTCTCGTCTAAAATCGTCACATCCACAACCAGGACGGCTGCGCCCGTAACGGCCAACTCAACAACTCATAGCAGATCTCCACAAACCAATGGATGACGTCACACATGCTCTGTCCATTAATATTATACAGTCTATGATTGTTATACAGCCTACTGCATAACATTAAAAACATAAATACAAAACATTAAAAGAAAGAAAGAAAAACAAGGACAAGACAGACAAAGCTGTATGTTGCACTGACTGCTTTGTTCTAAATCTATCATCTAAATCTCTTCTTTCCTTTTTTAGGCTGCGTCTGTCACCTGGCGGCACCACAAAGGTCACAGTGGCACGGACCTCCGGCTCAGCCCACAGCCACACCAGCCGCGTGCTCTCCGGCTCAGGCCACAGCACCCGCGTGGTCCACTCCTCCGGCACTGGCACCCCCGCTGCAGCTGCCACGGTGGCGCTCACTGCCTCCAGCAGCCGCAACTCCTCCGGAACAGCCAGCGCCAAGAAGCGGCGCCTCAATGACAACGACAGCGAGAGCTCCAGCATGGTGGGGGGCACTGTGACCAAGACTCGCATTAGTCAGAACGCCTCAGCCAGCGGCCGCGTCACAGTGGATGAGGTTGACCTGGAGGGCAAGTTCGTCCGTCTCAGCAACAAGGCTGACGAGGTTAGTGAGTGCTTCTATCAGTTGGCTTTTCCAACCCTTTTAACCTGGCTTAAGATGATTTCACAGCACTGAGACTGCACTTTAAAAGGTGGTAAAATATTGAAATGGACTGTTCTGGTTACATAATAATACGTAACTAACATTTTTTTGATAATCTAATTGACCAATGTTTGATCAAAAGTAGTGTTCTGGTATTACTTTTAATAGCAGAGTATGTATTCTAAAAGGGATAACTGTAAATATCTGTATCTTCAGCCTTCCAGGTCTGTGAAAACTTTCACGGGCCGAAAGTCAATTTTGTTTTTAAATGTTCTGTCCCACCGTCCATCTCCCTTCCCATTACTCTCATGCAGGACCAATCTCTGGGCAACTGGCAGGTGAAGAGACAAGTAGGTAATGCCAACGCCATCGTCTACAAGTTTCCCAACAAGTTCATTCTGAAGGCCGGAGAAACTGTCACTGTAAGTTTTTTTTTAAGTTTTTTTTTAACCTTTATTTAACCAGGAAATGATCCCATTGAGATTCAGAATCTCTTTTACAAAGTCTCAACATACAGAAAACGACAACAAGCAACAGACTTAATACAAAACAGAAAAATGACATTAAACGCTAAGAAAATCTGAATTCTGTGGACATGTGCATTCAGCGGTCAGGAAATCCTATTTTGAAATCTTCCATGTTAATAAAATAATCTAGATTAAGGTGACTTTGTAGCTAACACCAAAATGACGAAGCAGAAACTTTAAAAGCACTTTCACCAAACACAGTACAGGTTCGAGGAATGACGTACATCATTTGTCCATGTGACCGAAGGGTGACCAAAGTTACACCAAGATTACTAGATTTGTCCGTTTGTTGATCTTTCCATTGTTGATTTGATTATCTACACATAAAGGTACTTTGTCTTTGCCCACTAGTAGTGCTGGGGAACAATATTTTGATGAGTGGGTCCTCATTTTGTTTGTATTGGTGCATGCGCAAAGGCAAGCGGGTGACATAATACACATCCCTGCCAATGACGCTTTTCACTTATCAATAGGTTGCAGTAATGCGGCAAGAAAAGTATCAATGTGTGAAAACGCAGGGAAGTAGACTGCAAACTTCTGAACCTGGACATAAAAATACATTCAGCAGGCCCACAGAATACACACCATGATTTGTATGAATGTAAACAAAGGGATTTTTTAGAATATTGAATCCTTTGCTTCTTCTTTCTGTATGTCAGTAGCAGCTTAAGAGTTATTAGTTAAGTTCATGATCTCTTGCAAGCTCTGACCTTTGACCTTTGCAGATCTGGGCTGCATCTGGCGGTGGAACCCACAACCCCCCCTCTCACCTGGTGTGGAAGAACCAGAGCTCCTGGGGCACCGGTGACCTCCTGCAGACCACCCTCATTAGCGCCAACGGAGAGGTCGGACTTCACCTGTATTTGTTTGAGCTTGTCATATACAACTATTTATTTTTAACTGCAATTACTTAATCACTTTGTCACTTTATTCACCATCAGGAAATGGCCATGAGGAAAGTGACACGCACCCTGTTCCATGAAGATGAAGATGATGACATGGTAAGTTCCTCTTCAGTTGAGTCAACTCCTGCCGCGTCACCCAGTTGAACAGCAGTGTCAAGTTACTCGCCCTGTTGTGTGTCGCCCCCTGCAGGGAGCCCACAGCACGAGCGGTGCAGACAACGAGTACAACCTGCGGAGCCGCACAGTGATCTGCGACTCCTGTGGGCAGACGCAGGACCGCTCGGGTGTTTGCAGCAGCGGGGGTCTACCTGAAGGCCTCGTGGGACATTCCTTTTTCATGGGGACCAACGAGCCCAGACAGGTACTCTACAGTTATTGTGTTACAACATGGACAGCAGTAATTACACAGCATAAAGCAGAACTGCATTGTACTATATATTTTATGAGAAAATATTACTTTATATGATTTTATTACTGGGTAACATAGTTTGCAAGATTCCACCGGTAAACGATAAAAGTATAGAATGATTTGAAACTGAGTTTTGGCCTAGGGCCTCTGTAGTTAATTACATAATAAATCCAGTTGAAAGTGCAAATCACCAAAACAAAGAAATCTTCCCTAGAATGCTAATGCTTCCTTTGTCTCTTTGGAGAACAAGAACATTTGCATAGAAACTTTACAGTTTAAACTTACAAGAAACTTGATTTAGAAATAGGTTTCTTCCATGTTGGCATACATTTAATGAAAACATATTAACAAATAACAAATGACCATTGTTTATTTTTGTTTTTTTGCGGAAGTGTACACACTATGACAGCATAAATGGGCATTTCAATTAGATGCAAATAAAAACTACTATGACCGTGGAAACTACAAAGCCAGGTTGCATAGGTTTCTATAGAAATACACAAACGACTTAGCATATTTGGTGTAAAGGTAACAGAGGTCCCTCACAGCCATAAACTGTAAATTTGATTAAGACGAGCCCCCAACAACCAGAGCTGAAAACACCACAGAGCAGCTTTCACTCAACAAGAAACCAAATGAAAAATTGAGAGAGTTTCAATAAACCTGCCGATTTAGACCAGTTTGTGCCTCGTACATCAAACAATTAAATATGTTTTTAAATAAAAATGACAAAACAAGCTGCATATTGAACTATGTTAAGCGTATTTGCAGCAGAGAGAGAGCGAGAGAGAGAGAGGGACGAGCTGTTTAGCGTTACGTTTGTGCTCAAAGCTGCAGCTGTAACAGTAAAACGTGTAGCTGCCATTTCACAGTTAACATTGGAAAACCCCTGTTGCTCTGCCGCACAAAATTCCAGCAACAGAGCCGCACATGACATAGATAACACACATATTAACACTTATTTAACTCACTGGTGTTCCAGATGTTTTAGCAAGTTATGTGAGATCTTTGCACTCTTAGATAATGTGTATCAACAACCAAGAAGTGCAACTAGTGATTCTGCAAGATCCCCAGTCTTTAAAATGGTATAGTCTGTGAATAAGAACTCCATGACACAATGTCTTTAGATGTGAGTGGGTGTCACACTTTAGTCAAAGTCTTCTAGTTTATGGTCGGCATAGCCAGGAACCTGACTGTGTTCTATTCATAGATCTAAATCCTTCCACGTTTCCTATTTTCGCCACGTTAAACGCTGCACTGTGTCACTTCCTCCTTCAGGGTCGGGCTAAGCCGGAGAACTGCTCCGTCATGTAAAAACCAGACGGCACCTCACCTGAACCCACCACCTCCTGCAACCCACAAAGGAGAAACATAATTTTCTACTGTTGGGTTGTTTGTTTTTTTTTTTATATATATATTTTTTTTTATATGGTCTTATTTTGTATTCAGATTAATCTGCAGGTTATAATTGCTTCGAGGTTTTTGGGCAAAGGGCACAGGATTGTCATATTCAGCTTTTGAGTTTGTATATTCAAGTTATGTTATTGCATGTGTGCTATGCTAATGCTCGTCCTGCTTTTCTTGCACATTCTCTCCACACACACACACACACACACACACACACACACACACACACACACACACAGCTCTATTGACCAGTGCTTGTGCGTTGATCCGAGCCGGGGTTTCACATTTAATGGCCATGCTGTCATCACTCAACACGCACAGCTAGTGAACCCTGTCAGGAATTAGTCTCCATACAGACGAGAGGAAGATGAATCCTGTGGGGTTTGTTTATCATGTTTATCGCCCATCAAATTGATCCAATCTTTACTTAAGGTGATGTTTACATTTGAAATGTGGACAGTATTGTGCTATCTTAATATGCTCTAGAGAAAATACATTTAATTGAGTTTTTGTTTTGATAAACTATGTTGGAAAGGTCTCCAAAGAAAGCGTAAGTACTGGAAGCTCAGGGTGTTCAGCAGTTGTTTTTTTACCTTTAGCCTTAGACAAACTTGTCGTATTACATTTTCTATGTGGATTTACAGTAGATCGTACAGTTAGGCTGCTATGGTGCAAACGGAGAAAATAATTATTCAAAATAAATATTTTTTCTGCAATTCACAGCTGGACCCCAGAGAGATGTATTTGGTTAGGCTTTTGAACATGTGGGGAAATAAGGAATTTAATTATAATTATTGTTTGCTGGATAAGTTGAATGTACCCAGTTACATGTGCATCTCAGTTTGATGTACATTTAAATACGTTGCCCTATTAGGTAACTCCAAAGATGTTTTGTCAAGATGAAAGGAAAATTTAGGATTAGTTTTTTACCTGGGGAAATGCCAGGTTTTGAGTCTTTACTGGTGCCATATATACAGTATATATTTGTAGGATGTTTCAGCTTATTGAACCAAATGAACATTGTTATAATAGAAAGATGTTGCTGCTATTTACAGAATGCAACAGTAGTTTTTGGAAACATTTTAGCAAGCTTTTTTATTATTTTTTTTTATTATTATTTTTTTTACAGATTAAATAAAACAAAAGTGCCTTTTAGGACCGAACAAGCAATCACTGTACTTTGGGCACATGCCTGGTATAACAGTCTTGTGACTGTCAGCTGTCTGATTTGTGTTGCTCCTAAAAACTGGTCATAAGGGCTTTTTTTCTATTTCCTCATAAAATTACTGGCTTTGCAAATCCCCAAGCATGATTTTGGGATCTAAGTAGGATTGTGTGGTTTCTATACTTTTTGATTTTGGCTTTATGCACTGCTTTTATTGAGGGCCTCGCTAAATATGCACAGCAGGTAGACTTGTACTGTAGTCTGGCAGCTTAAGTCATTTATACTCCAGCGAAAAAGTATATCAAAGAATTTATGGAAAATACTTGATAGCTGTTTTGGACTTTGTTTTTTTTGTGCCACATTGATTATTATTTTTTTTGGCTTAAGTAGATGTCTGATTTTTACACTATGATCCCCAAAGTGCCTTAAAAAGTCCATGACAATCTTTAGTTAAAGAAATGGCCATCTCCAAAGATGAGTGGTGTTTAATTAACAGACTCTCATATCTTATCTCATATGTGCATGTAAATATGAGACATGAGTACTGTATGTACTTGTGAAATATATGCAACTATTAACTGAATCATCCCACTCAGAACAGATCATTTAAAGGGTGTGGTCAGTGTTTTTCAGAGGCCTGTTTGACGGAGTTTAAGCCAGAAAGAAACCTCTTCCTGTACAGTGCTTCCTGTTTAAGTGTTTTCCTAAGAAACCGACAGCTACTCTTTAACATTTATATGTAATGCTAGTTTAAGGTAAAGAACCAAGACACTACCAAAATGAGATTTAAACCACAGATGTGCTTTATGTGAAAAGTCTAGAAAGGCCTTTGTGAAATCCTGAACCCTCCCTGTTCAAGTCTTGATTGAGGCCTCATGAATCCTTATGAAGGACTTGAGGATTTAAAATGTTACTGAAAGGGAATCGTTGTTGTGAGCCTTTAATGCCAAGTTGTAATTAGCTTGACGTAGTATTTGTCTATCATAATGATGCTGTTAACATTATAGAAAAGCCATTCAGTCGATGTAATGAATTGTTTTTTTTTGTTTTGTTTTTTTGTTGTTTTTTTTGCTTTTCTAAAATAATGCTGAGTAAAAAAAATGTTTTCACAGTGACTGGCTGTTGTAGATATTTCCTTGATATAGAACATTGTCATTCAAAAGTGCAGCTATTTTTATTTACATTATTTACACGTTTCCATGGTTACATTCAAAAATATATGTCCATATGTATAAAAAAAAGAAAGCTGAAGCTCTACCCAAAACTATAGCATTTAAAGCTCAATGTACATTCTTTCGGTGCACAGGGTTTCTATTATCTGATTGACTGACCAATTAACTTCATTTGATACAAAACAAAACACTTTATAGCATTTCTAAAATGATTTAGAGGCAACCCAAGACAAAAAAAAATACATTAATACTTATTGTGGAATTTTGGGTGAACTGGCCCTTTTTTAAATACCACACAAAGACAAAAGATGCCATAAGACACTGCATTGACATTCATAATGCTGCTTTGATCTGGCTTGTAATTCCCCATTTAATGATGGTTTATTATTCACAACAAACGGTGTTTGTGCTTATGAGCTTTTGGTATCTATTGAGCATACATGTGCGATCTTTGGTCACAAACCCCTTAAAACATCTTAAAATAGGGCTGGTCTTCTACATTACTGTGGAACTAACAATATATTCATTTCTATATTTACAAAGTTTTCATCTGACAGCAACAATAAGTGAGCCACATTTGTTTAAACAAACAGGAGACACGTGTGTCAATTGTTGGAGAAGAAACTGCTGTTCATCTTGGAAATCTTTGGTACTTTGATGAAACAACCTGACTTCTCCAGATTTCAGAAACCTGAATATCAGCAATAAAAACATTTTTTTTGAATAATGTGTCTCAGACCAAAGCCTGGCAGGATTTATTTTGCCTAACAAAACAAACTTGTATGTATCAGAGGACATCTTTATATGACCTTTGTCTCGTTCCTTTTTTGAGGTCAACAAGGTTTTTCGATGAGCAAATCAAAAAGAACTCCAGCTGTGATGAGTTCATCCAAAGCTGCCTGTTAAAAAAAAGTTTGGATTTAAAATAAATGTAAAATACCTACATTTAAAAATCTTCAATGTGGTCATTAGATGTTTTTGATGATGAAGACAGGAAAAAAAAATGAATTCTGATTTTTGGGGCCTTTTGAACATGCAAAATGTCTGGAAAACTTTAATTACAGCCTGTTTAGATGAGTTCAAAGACATAAACATTCCCAAGTTTCTGCTTTTAAAAGTGAAGTCTTCTGGCTTATTTTTCCCATGGGAGGTGAATGCAGCTGAAGCCCCGCTGGCGTTGCCACAGTCCAACCTTCCTCCCCGCAGCCTGCTGGCTCCCCAGTCTGGATGACAGGTCTGTCACGGTGAAGTGAGTACCACTTAAGCCCACAGAGGGGCAGTGTTGAGTTGACAGGAGGGCATCCAGTAAACAATAGTTCTTTCGTGGGACTAGGTGCCGGTCTGCAGCTCTGATTATCAAAGAAGAGCGTACAGGTTTGCTCTGTCTTTGCGAGCACAGGCCTGAAATCATCCCCAGAGTGAGGAGGAGGAGGGAAACTTGCTCTGCTGCTGTGACTGTCACTGAGGTGCTCTCCTGGGGGAGGGGGGGCGGCGGACAGGCGGCAGGTCGTAGTGTCCCGGGATGTGGCTGTTCACGGGGAGGTCGTAGTGGCTCTGGGGGTCCTCATGTGGAGCGTGACCGAGGGAACTCTGACGTTCTGGGGGGGAAAAGATGAACACATTGAGATAAACAGACACATGAGGGTGTCATTTTTTTGGTTTTAGTCGGAGTGAAAATGTTGACTTGTCTGAAATGATCACATTTTCATGTTTTAACAACTGGTTTGATTATGTGTCGTCCTGGTACTGAATATAGATTACACCTGTGTACTGCATGATAATAGTATTGAGACTTCTTTGAACTACAGGGTGGCACAGAGCACATGCTGAAAAATCTTTTTTTCATGCTTCTAATCCGATCTTGACCCAGACTCGACTGGTCTTGAGCTTTACTTAAAGCCACTGGAAACCCAAATCCACAATAGCCTAACTATGTCATTTAGGATCTTAAATACGTAATACATATCTAAAAGTATTACTAATTAGTTTCAATCCAAATTCGAAATATTGTCATTTAAGTTTCTCATAACTTTCCTGGTATTGGGTTTTAATTGGGCGTGTTTACGCTCAGATATTTACTATGTATTTTACATAATAAATTCTGCGAACCAATCATAGAAAAATGTACGAGTCACGTCACTTGTACCATGCAACAAAACCACTGCTCCCGCTTAATCTGTCTCTTTTTGAGTCAACTCATCTCTCTTCAATATCAAGCCTTTCGTACATTACCTAGCTATCTATCTATTTCTTTGCGCCATCATGCTTGTGTGTGCTGTCCCTGGGTGCACATCCACCAGTTGTCTAAATCACAAAAGCTCTCTAACAAAGGGTTTATTATAGAAGGATTGTACTATCTAATTGTATTATATAGTAAAAGTAGTACAAAATGTGGCCGTTGAAGAATAAATAAAAGTATACAGAGTATGTTTTGAACTTTGCTCTGCTTAAAGCAAATATTCTTTTTCCTTTTATAAAAAGAATGAATTGTCTGCTCAACACACAGATGGTACGAAACGTGTACATTACTGTACATTAAAGTTAATGATTATATAAATAAAACTTATCCTTACATAAATCCTTAAATCTGCTACATTATAGTGTGTTAGAGTTTATTACTACACAGACTTTGTACCCTTTATTCATTGACAGGCAAAGCTGTTGTAAAATGTTTTTCTATCATTAACCATAATCTTCTGCTTCTAATAGAGCGAGAGTAAATAACAGTTATTTATGAAGGGAAGTGCTATTTTTCTCAATTTTCCTCACTCAAATTGCTCCAGACTACGGGTGTTAATCTATTTCAGTAGAGGAAAACAGATTGATATTGAGGCTTTCCCTCCTTACCTACGACAACACAACATCATCATTGATTAGTCACACTTTATATTGATGTATGACTGGTGTCTACAATAAAATGCAGGACTAATAAAAGGACATCCTCTCTCCCGCTCTTCCTCTTTCTGGTTGTTCAGTTATCATCCTCTGCCTTCAGGAAGCCCATCCTCCATCTGCAGAGCACAAGTCTAGTTCTAATGTTTGGCCTATCGGGACCCTAAAAGAAACTTAATAGTTTTCATCATTATTTTAAGTCTGAAAATGGGTTGACAAATGTGTGCACAGTCTTGATTTTGATTAAAGGAGGATGGATGATGAATGTTTGTATTGAAGTTATGCTGTCCAAAAGAATTGCACTAATTGACCTGACAGGAATTAGAGCTAAAACAATTAGTCTATTGGTTGATTAGTCAATTGATTAGTTAGTTTCAATTACAAGTTACACTGTTTGAAAAGCAAAATGTCTTCAAATAATAATAAAGATCACTAAAAACACAAGTATCAACCAAATGTTTTGTGAAAAAGTCAAACTCAACGGTCGCAGTGCAAGTCGATTTAGGCAATGGTTAGGGTTATGGTTAAGGTTAGGGTTAGGTGCCTTGAAGTCAACGGTCGCAGCGCTGCCTGGAAGGAGACGTTGGGGGCTTAAAACACCATCGAGCAAAATTGTTGAAGGAGGTCTAAAGTGCTCACCTCTGCGTAAGGTGGCGGTGTTGAACGGCGGCGGGCTGATCTCAGTGTACGCTCGCTCTCTGGGCATGGCTGACTTCATCTCCATGTAGCTGCTCTCTGGGGGGCAGAAGGGCAGGCCCGGCAGGTCTTTGATGGTAGCGTAAGGATTCTCGCTGTTCAGAGAGCTGCTGCTCACCGCCACTGCGTCCTTCAGCTCTGTCACCACACAGGACGCAAAGAGAGGGAAGTTAAAACACAACCAAAGTACATGTGGAGAGTCAGAAACGCGTGGCACAACCAGTCTTGTATAAAGTACTTGAAAGCAATACTTTAGTAAAAGTACAAGTATCTTACCAGAAAAAGACTGGTAGAAGTTAAAGTCTCCTTTTAGAATATTACTTGAGTAAAAGTGTTAAAGTATCTAATATTTACTGTACTTAAGTATCAAAAGTAATTTTCTGATATTAGATTAGATAGTACTTAATTATTAGAAGTAAAAGTAAAAAAAAACTTTGGTTATGAACTTTATGACCAAAGGGGTATAACGTTATCTTCGGGGGGGTCGTCCTCTGTTACAGCAGGTGCTTCCATGACACTATCAGTTATTATGCAACATATTATGCAACAAACAGGCATTACGTCACCAACTGGAATGGAGCATGCATTAACTTGCAATCTAGGAGCAATGATACGCCAAACCTGCTGTTTCCATTGTAACAAATGTCTTGGGATTTTATTTTGTAGTAACAAGTAACTAAGATGCATTTAGGAAATGTAGTGGAGTAAGAGTAAAAGTTTCCGGAAATATAAATAACGAACTAAAGTACAGATACTTGAAAATCCTACTTAAGTACAGTAACAAAGTAATTGTACTTCGTTACATTACAACACTGGGCACAATAGCAGGATCGAGGTCAGTGAGTCTTTAGTCCGTACACTATACTCTGTGGGTGCACAACGAAGAACAAAATTGCTCAAAATCATACTTTGAAACATTTGTGTGGCTAATTTTCATGCAAATTTCAAGCATCCTCTTGCTGATATAGTTTTGGTATTCATACTCTCTTGCGAAGGTAATAGAAGAGAGAAAAAGGCTGAAAATAAGGTGATGAACTACCTTTGTTGTAATATTTTCCGAGGCTGGCACTGTAGCTGTAGCTCCGATCGATTCCAAAAGCTCCTGTAAACAATAAAAGACAAATCTGGCATCTTCATCTTCATTTATGGCAAACTAATCAAAAGCAGATAATCCGCTTTGGAAACCTGCAAAATCAATACCAGGTGAGTGAACGCTGGCAATGCAACTACCACTTTTTTTATGAAGTCCTTATTGTTTTTATAGTCTCATATCAAACGTACACTGTTACTGACTAAAATGATTTTCTGTCCAAAAGGAAATGTGACGGACAATAAACTTTGGTGTATGAAAGAGAACTTTCTTCTCAGCTGTTTGTGTCTGTCTCTGCCCTGAACTTACGCTGCTGTCATTTTCTAACGTGTGGTATTAAAGGCCGTTTTCTATATAGGTATCTTTTACACTGATAGCTGATATTTTCTGCTGGTGCTCAATGTCTTTAAGAATGTTTATTCTATTGTTAAAGACAAACAAATTCAATGTTTTCCCCTGAATGATTCTTCTGTCCTGGTGAAAAACCTTTGACTACTATTGGACATTAAGCTTTCCACTAACACCCATAATAAGGAAATACTGAATTATGTTGGCTGAAGGTTATATTAGCAGTAAATTGGAGGTTTTACAGATAATTGCTTATGTAGCTGCGGTCAGGAGGTCAGGAAACCAACTCCTTATTATTAATAGCTTGTAAATGTTAATCCACTCATTTCCTTTTACTCTACTGCTGCAGGTCTATCTGCACAAGTGTCTGCTCTAAATGGATTACGTAACTGATCCTGAATGTGAATCACACAGTGGAGAGTCACCCTGACGGACCTGAGTCTTTGCGAGGCCCGTGGTGTTTCCAGTCTGCAGGTAGGGTGGCGTTGCTCTCAACCCCAAACAGGCCTCGTCTCTCCCTCTCCATGTTTTTCACACTGCAGAACAGCTGGTTATTGGTGTTCTGTATGACAGACAGGATAATAAACCAATCAGACGTCATCAATGCAAAGAAAATGTACCGAGTTAAATGTAGGCTTTTGACATAAAAACTAAAGAGTTTTGACTTACTGGGTCAACATTTTATGATTTCATGGCCCTGAAAACACGACCAGCTGTTGTTGACTGGATAAATTACACATTTCTCGCGGTGCTGCACTACAGTTGCTATGAGGTCTGAAAACTGCCTAAAGTATCGGATCACTGCGCTGATGTAACGGAGGTGACATTCACCTTGATGGTGCGGTCGTGGTTGTTGGGGAGGTGTGGCAGCGGAGGCCTGTTCTGGCTCAGTGTGTGGTAGCTGGGGTTGGAGTAGTAGTGGTGGTAACTGTGAGGAACATCTGTGGGCCAAAATAAACACATGGACTCACGTCTGCTGCAATGAAATTACCTCAAGGTCAATAAAATGCATCTTTCCACACACGTGTTACAAAAACACAAGTGAGATACAACTAAAACCACATTATGACCAAGAACAACTATAACAACGTAAAAAAATATATAAACGTATAGGGCCAAAGAGGTCACATGATCCAATATTAGACAAAAAGCAAAGAATAGAGAAAAGTCTCTATGTAGCAGAATAGTTTTCTCTTCTTTACTTCCCCATTAATCATCTCATGAATCCTCTGATTTATCTTGTGACCCTTTGCGAGTTTGGTAACCACTTGAATAAACCACCTATCTGTATTATAAAGTAGTTTAAACAAGCTCCACCTTGACCAGCTACAACAGTGAAATGCAGCTTACACATCAATGTACCAGCAATAATAACTTTAATTATATCAGTAACAGGGCCCAATTTCTGCAAAACAAGTACATTTAGTTGATAATACTGCTGTACTTTTCCTTCAGTAAGATTTAAACACCAAACTTAGTATTTTTACATTGTTGTGTTGGTACTTTTATTTAAAGTGCTCATATTATGCTCATTTTCAGGTTCATAATTGTATTAAGAGGTTATATCAGAATAGGTTTACATGGTTTAATTTTCAATAAACACCATCTTTTTGTTGTACTACACATTGCTGCAGCTCCTCTTTTCACCCTGTGTGTTGAGCTCTCTGTTTTAGCTACAGAGTGTGGCATCTCACTTCTGTTCCATCTTTGTTGGGAGTCGCACATGCGTAGTAGCTAGGTAAGGACTACTAGCCAGTCAGAAGCAGAGTATGAGGGCGTGCCATGCTAGCAGCTAGGCGAGCATTATAACGTGTGTTACAAAGTGATGCACGTTTGTCATGGAAGTAAAAGATGGACTACAGTAGAGCTGTTTGGAGCAGTTTGTGAACAGTGGTTTCTGTTGGAGATGGTAAGTCCCTTTGGGGTGGACTTTGGGCTTTTTCACTTTGTAAACCTATAACATGCACAAAAAGATATATAACACAATAAAGGAAAGGGAAAAAAGCCAAAAAGCATAATATGAGCTTTATATGAGATAATATAAAGCATCTCAGTACTTCCTCCACCACTGTACTAATAAGGTATATGACATTGACATACCTGGAACAGCGTATTCAGAGTTGACTGTGCGGCTGGTGGAGAAGGACACGGTCGGCGTGTTGTTCTGTTTGTCCTTCTGCCTGCGGCGGTAGAGCAGCAGCAGAGCCAGCAGCAAGACCACCAGGATGACGAGCACGACGATGCCGCCAATGGCTCCCCACGACTCCCTCTCACCAGGAGGAAGGGGGACCATAACGCTCCCCGACTGCTCAGACGAGTCTGTCAAACAGGAGGTGGAAAGAAAAATCAAGAACAGCAACTAAAGCAACTTTCATTAACTTTCAACCTCTGAGATGGAAAGAGGACAGTCATAGAAGCCACTGACTTTACATATGGAATATCATGTTTCTATCCACTACTTTTTAAGAAAAAATATTTAAAAAACCTGTTTGTTTCTATACCTTGTTTACAGTCTTCTGCTTCACTTTCACACACACAGTCTCCAGTGTATCGGTCACAGATGAGGTTGGTCGGACAGGAGCAGGTCTGAGTGCAGAACGGACCAAAACGGCCTGGACTGCAGGCTGGAAAACACAAGGTACATGTCACATCCATACATTAGATATGTGTAACAAGTATTTACCTATGATGCAAAGATAATAATGCTCCACTTGTTTGGTCATATTTCACCTAGTCTATATCCTTGACGTTCCACTTCCGGGATTGCCGCCAGATTTCACTCATTTAGGCCGGATATCCGTTGCCTTGGGCTACCTTTGTGTTGGCATTTTAAACTCCGGTCGATATATGTGGACTATGGTTAACCTTTTCTCAGCTAGCTAGACTGTCCAATCTGAGTTTTCTGTTGCAAGACTAAAAACACTTTTAAATGTACACGTTCCACCAAAACAAGTTCCTTCCGAACCTATTTTGCAGGAACACCGCGGCTTTTCTCCGGTGCTTAGCACCGCCCAAGACGATTGTGATTGGTTTAAAGAAATGCCAATAAACCAGAACACGTTTTCATTTTTTTCAATTCTTAGTACAATTAGAACTTGTTTCTTAATTTTTTATTCCATTTCATCTTTGTCATATAGGATAGTAACCTGAATATCTTTGGGGTTTGGACTGTATAACAAGCAATATGTGAAAAAATATGACGGGAACTTTACTCTTGTCTGACATTTTACAGATTCAATGCTTAATTGAGAAAACAATCAGCAGATTGATCGATGATAAATAACAATTGCTGTTGACTATACATATTTTAAGCAAAACAATAACACTTAACAGGGAATGTATTACAACTGTCAATATTTTGGTGACAACAGATGCTTTTGCACCCATAATACCAGTAAGTTAATAACGCTAAAGGCCCCTCTTGGATGTGATGTTGTGATTGATGCAACAATCAGCTGTATTCCTCTCTCAGCAGTCATATTTCATGTTTGACTTTTCTAGTTGCTATATGATGTTGCACTCACGTATGGAGCAGTCAGTAGCAGTCCAGCCAGGCAAACATTCACAGTGACCGTCCCGGTGGTCGCATGTGGAGTTGTTGGCACAGTTAACACACACTTCAGAGCACTGTTTGCCGTAGTAGCCAGCTGGACAAACTGTAAAACACACAATGTCATATATAACCTTACCTGCGCTAGATTATATTGATATGAATGTAGGAGAATTCTGTAACTATCTATGCCATGTGCTTATGTATTAAATGAGTTTGGATGATTTGCACGTGTGGATGATTATTGGTGTCAATGTCAACCTTGATCACAGTTGGGTCCAGTGTATCCAGGTAGGCAATCACACTCTCCTGTCACATGGTGGCAGCGGTACGACTGGCCACAGGATGGGCATGACATGCTGCACAGGTCACCATACATACCAGCTCTGCATTCTGGGAGACAAAGCAATAAAGAGTGAGCCAAGCCAGATATTACACAGTCAATCCAGTACACTTCTGGTCTTGATCTGATCTGATTTTTGCTGGCTGACAACAACACTCACTGTTCTGACAGGTGTCTCCCCAGTAGCCAGGGCGACACACACACGCTCCAGTTTCCCTCAAGCATGTGTCACTGTTGGGGCAATGCTTGAAACAGGACTGGTTACAGTGGCGCCCCCACAGGCCCTTTAAACATGGCTCGTTACAGCGAGAACCTTGAGGGAAAAAAATGGAGAGCGGATGAAAGAAGCAGTGCAAGCCCACTCTTACGGTGTTATAAGAAGTATTCCTATCCAAGTAAATTGGCAGTACCTTGATGGAGATAATTTACTCCATCCAAGTAAAAGTATTCAAAAATGTACCTTTGTAGAAATAAGCACATATAACAAGTAAAATATATTCAACTATCAAATGGAAAAGTATTCAAGACGAGTTTAAAGTATTGATACAATAATCTGTAAGTGCATGTTTCAGTCCATTAATTACACATTGTGTATACTTAATACTGCTGACTGATGTATAGCGTAGCATAAGTTTGATTTCCTTCCATCCACAAAGACACTGGTTCATTTTAGAACTGTATGAAAAGTCTGAAAAAAAAAAAAAGTCATATTTGTTTTTTCTATTATAATCAGAAGGAATATGACATTACAATTTTACTTGTACTTAACTTGGGTAATTTTATTTTATGCTACTCTATAATACTAGTACTTTATAAAATATGATGCATTGTTATAAAGTAAAATATCTAGGTAGATCTAAGTAGTTACAATTTACTCCACCTTAACAAACTATAGCAGTAAGATTATACTTTAATGCATCAGTATTAATAACATAATAATACAATATATAATAATACAACACTTGGGGAAAATTCTTTTCTGGATAATGAGTACTATTAATACTATTAATACTTTAAGTACTTTAAGCTGATCGTACTTCTGTACCTTAATTTAAGTGAGATTTTGGATGCAGGACTTTTACTTATGTAAAGGATCTGAATACTTCCTCCAACACTAAATGTGATAATAATAATATAAAAAAAAAGAACATAAAAATTAACAAGCTTTTTCTCTGTGATGTATTGCCTACACTATACAGCTTTTTAAATGAAAACAAAAAGCTGCAGGGAGATCGGAAAACTGTTAGTATAACAAATGGTATTAGTAATGTAAAGTAGGGGTGATTAAAATGAATGGGCAAATATACATAGCATTCCTGGTGGTCCTTTAGTTCAGAGAACAGCACAATCAGAATCAAAGTGAGACAAAGTGGTTTAAAACCTGTGGCTCATTTAGGTCTGTTGGACCAGACTTATCTGTGGTACCAAAGCCAAGCTGGCAGCGACACCAAGAGGACGTCATCACTTACCCGACCAACCTGGCAGACAGTGGCATTTCCCGGTGGTAGCTTGGCAACCGTCATCATGAACACAATCACACCTCTTCAGGCAGCCTGGTCCAAACGTGCCCATCTGCACATGTGAGCAAATGCCAACGGGCAAAGAAATGTCAGGGGAATCTCTTCAACGTTAGGCCAGCTCAGTCAGAGTCAGACAAAATACTACACTGGCAATGTGTTGTTGTATAGACAGCCTGGTGGTTTGGCATGGCACAGACAGGAGGCACACACATCCAAAACACAGATTAAAGCATACAGAGGGTGAGGTAAGGGATGAAAAGCTGGACGTTTCTACAGACAGTCCAATCAGAACTGACATGTTCTGTACAGTTTAATTATCACCCTTATGATTTGTGTATCAGTCTTATCAAAGATAGCGGCTCATTTTTCTACTCTGCTTGACATAGAATAAACATATAGTGCATTTGTCTTATCTTCTACAGTTGGTATTATTTTACAAAGTGGCATGTGTTTTCATGCAATGCTGTAGCTTGAGTCCAGAACCTTTTCTGTTGCTTTGGGAGTCCAACAGAGAAGAAGGGTTCACACGTTAAAACTGATCTTTTCATTAAAACATGACACCCGAATTTTTACTTTGCACCTCCCTTTATTTCATATTATTTCAACTTTTATTTTATTATATTTCAGTTAATGCATGTTATTTTACTATGTATGTAAAGTATATTTATTTTTTCCTGTGTATAGTGATTGTCTATCTTATTTTAGCTACCTTTTATTTGCCCATTTTTGACTGAAAGAAGTCTTTATGACCTAAGATCTTACTGTACTACACATCAAAGTGATGCACGTTTCATTAAATAATTATTTTTTTCATTATTCAGATAATTGTCTGTATTAGTGGCTGTTTGAATATCGTAATTCAAAGATCACTGGCTAGAGGCTAGAGTTTAACTACCTTTTCATTTAACAAAGTGGTGGTATAATCTGCTCCCTGTGCAGAATGATGTGTGTACAATTAGTAGGTTTGTGGAAATATATATTTTTTTGTATTTGTATTCAAATTTACTTTTATTGTCTCCTAAAAGAGAATACTGTCTTGGATTAAAGAACTCGCTGCATAAAAACAAGTCATAAAAAGACACTTTTTGTCTGGTTTGAGATTATCTGATGCCCACCTCTGTACCACTTCATTAACAAAAGTAGGTCAAGCAAGCCTCATATCCAGGCATTTACCTGGCACGGTTGGTCACAGTGCACCCTCTGCCAGCCCGCTGTGCAGGTGCAGGATCCATCTGCAGGATTACATTTTGCCCCGTTGGCGCAGTGGCAGGTGGCGTTGCATCCTGGGCCCCAGGTTCCCTCAGAGCAGGGGGTGGAACAGTCCGGCCCACGCCAGCCTGCAGACACACAGAGAACCGACAGCCATGTTACATAGAAGGTTATTTCACCATTTGTGCTCCAGTCATGCATTCATGGGTCTGTCAATAGGTCAAGCATTGACTGTCAGGCAATCAAACATTTCACAATCATAACATTTATGTGTGAATATTTTTTTACCCTCCTTGCAGAAGCAAGTCCCGTCAATTGGTGAGCAGTCGACAAAGTTTTCACAGGAGCATTCCAGAGAGCAGTTCTTGCCATAGGTGCCACTTTTACACTGACTCTCACAGTGAACCCCCTGCAATAATAAATAATATTAACTTTAATAAACCTAGAAGGCAGATGAAAGGTGACATAAACATACAATAACAATAGGTCATTAGATGTGAGAGCTACCAGCACAGAAATTAGTAAGAAAATATAAAAGATTCACAAACTTAATTTATTAATTCATCAATTGATTACTAACTTAATCATTCTAAACTGCACCACTCACCGTATACCCAGGGGCACAGTGGCATTGTCCGGTGGCACTATCACACACCCCACCATTCACACACAGACACGGCTCTAGGCAACCATGACCATAGAAACCGTGAGCGCAGGTCTCGTTACAAAACAGTCCTGCCCACCCTGGCTGGCATGTGCATTCTCCTTTCATTGGGTGGCAGCTGGACAATGAAATATAAGTAAATATGGTGAAGTTGCTACAAAATACAAATGAACAGTGAGAAAGTGCTGACTCTGCCAAAGAACCCACTTTCTTCCCTCATTTTTATTATTATTAGGATATGTGTATTTACTTCTACCACATATTTTTGTATTGATACACTCATTTCTGACAGGCAGGTCTGTTCTGAAATCAGAAATAATCTCTTTTGGTTGAAAAAACATCTCAGCTGCTGGAGCCAGTGAACCTGATGACAGTTAAGCTAAGTTAATTAGCAAACATGCACACCCACACAGGTGTTTTCAATTATTCTGGTTAATTAGTTGCCCCACCTCCACAGGTGCAACAGGAGTGTTTGGGAGATGTCAGTCAAGCACAGTCTGCATACGCCCTCACAGTCCTAAGGTCTAATCAGGTAACATTTAAACATCTGTGTGGGTTTGACTCATTGACATATATATAATGGACCAACAGATCCCGTTGCTCTGGACGGAGATCAGTGAAGGCCATTAGAAGCACTTTTCCGGTGAGCGCTAAGCGTTACTGCGCAGCCTCCAACTGAGAGAGACGACGTAAATGTGCCGTGAGCAACCTGTCTGAAAGGTGGAAGTCTTCTGGTAGCTGTGCCAAGAGAAATTTCAATCGTTCCCAATCTTGCAGAGACGGAGAGCGTAGATATGTAAGTAGATAACATAGGCACAGGCTAATCATTGCTAACTAAAATGCTAGTTAACATTAGTAATTACACTTAAACAGCTAATGTGAGACGAAACGGCCTGCGAGCTTCTCCTGTACTATACGGTAATTCCTCTACTGTGCGACAGTAAGTCGCGTGGTTATGACACAATCGTTAGCCTATTTTTACAAAAACGCCTGCTACGGAGCCATAACGTGAGGTACAAGGTAATGGAGCCTTTTATAAGATTTGCTTTATGCTTTTTTTGCGAGGGAAAAAGTCTTGATGAGGACTGAGTTTGTAAAATACCTCAAGTAAACTTTCACCTTCAAAGCAGCACAAATCTGACATTACACTGTGTTACCAACCACAGCTGAGGAGTGGATGAGCTAAGGTCTAAATAAGGCTACCACTGGCTAGATAACTTGTCCAAAATTGTGTCTTTGACTGTGCTCACTGAGGTTTCGCTCAACCAAAGTTGGGTTATTTCTGCCTCCAGAGTAGCACTTCCTCAGAGAAATGTTTATTAAGCTTAAATCCCCTCTTCTTCTCCTGACAACTCCACTCACCTGAGTGTGTGTTTGTCCTGGCAGAGACACGTGCGTTCACAGAGCATGCCGTATTTACCGGGTGCACACATCCTTTCTCTGCAGTGTGGACCACGGAAGCCTGGCTCGCACAGGCAGCCTCCATCGATGTTGTAGCAGCGTGCGCCGTTAGCACAGTCACACACACCTTTACAGTCCTGACCATAAGTGCCTGCAGCACACTCCTCATTACACCTGATGGCAGTAACAAGTTTAGAAGGTTATTGATACACAGGAGAGCTGGACAAAATGGAAATTAATGCACAAGTCTGTTGATTTGCACATGAACCACAACCTAATCTAAACTTCCATTTTGCATTGTGGTTAGCCGGTCATGATGTTAACCAAGGCTGTATTTGTTTTTATGGAAAATTTGGATCATGCAACAAGGCGGGCCTGCTTGGTTCATTAGGGGAATGATTGTAAAGATTTACAACGAATATGTTTATGGCATTTACTCTCTAGCTGGGACGTTTTGGGAACTATTGGCGAGGATTTGCTATGGACAAAATACACACGGGGATACACTGCTAAGAGCAAATTACGTTTAACCATTTATCCAGCTAATCCTGCTTAAATAGCTCACGTTACTGTATTGTGTGAACAGTTAACTTCATTTAATATTGTTATGTGGCGTTTTCTTTTGCAGGGTGCAAATGTTCCACCAAAACAAGAGCTTTCCCGAGACTATTTTGCAGGTCCACACTTGCTGCGTCTGGAGCTTAGCGCTTCCTAAGATGATTGTGATTGGTTTAAAGAAATGCAAACAACCCCTGACCGTTTATTTTCCTATCCAGGAATGTTGTGTGGACTAGCCAGACCTTCCTCCGCAGCGTTGTGGAGATAGGTCTGGCAATGTGAGACTAACCGTTCGATGACTAGATATCATGCAATCAGTATCTGCACACAGCATGCTCGTATTAACCAACCTGATGCTTTAATACCAAAGGACATCAAGTGTATGACGAAGACAAAATACAAGCATTCACTTACAGTCTTAGAAAGTTTTGTGTTTTGGTTCTTTAAGAAAGAAGCTGTCCCTTGGGTTAAATGGACCTATAGGAAGGCCCCATGCACAAGAACAGTCAAAAGCAGCCACATAAAACACTTCCACATACACACCTGTTACCAGTAAAACCTTTAGCACACTGGCACTGTCCAAATTCGGGGTCACATTTGCCCCTGTTGTGGCAGACACACTCTTCAGCACAGTTTGGTCCAAACCTTCCCTCCGAACATCGCTCCGTGCAAAATGCACCCTGCAGTGTAATAAGGGAAATAAACTTTGATGAGGTAGAAAGAAATGCCAAGATGCATTGTTGCAAAAACTGTAAGGAGAACCAACATAGCCACTTTACAATTTATGCAGTTACTCAGAAAATAATCGTCTAGCTTGCTTTCTGATGGAATCACAATCATGTCTCTTCTCATGCATGGCTTCCAAAGACAAATAAACTTCCATGAGGACATAAGTGGAAAACCTTGCATCTACATGTCTCCAGACAGAGATAGGTTGGTTACTAAATATCTCTAGAAATAACTGGACTGGTCGTCCAAAGTTTGGAGCCAGCTGGAATATTACACATAAGGCTAATTCAAAATCTGGCAACCTCCACGGATAACATAAAGGTTAGTGTCAGTGCAAGTTTTAACTTTAAAACCTACCGTCCATCCAGGTGGGCAATCGCAGATCCCTTTGCCTTTACAAATACCACCATTCTGGCAGGAGCATCGTGCCTGGCATTTCCTTTGACACGCCTTCTCACAGCTGGGGGCAGAGGATGGAGTTGATGCTTAATAACAACTTAATGAACCACTTTAGTCAAAAACACTTCATGTGTCCTGGGACATTCCTGAGGACTTAACTAAATGTTCTGTTCTACAGTAAAAATAAACAAAATTGAGTTTTTTTTAATTGGTTATTCAAGCAGCTGCACGGTGGTGTACTGTACTTAAAGGGTAACTACCATTTTTTTCAACCTGGGCCCTATTTTCCTATGTTTTTGTGTCTAAGTGACTGATGGGAACAACAATCTTTGACAATTGTCCAGTATTAAGCAAGATCACTGCAGTCTTCAGCGGCGAAACAAGCTACAATGTAAGTTAAAAGGTCAATTGTCCAGCTTGTATTTACCTTCACAAAAGTGCTTGTTTTGCCACTGACAGGCTCAGATTAATATTCGAAGTGTCTGACAACATTATGGAAAGAATTTCTAAGGAGGTCGACCTTTCTGTTAAAGAGTAAGATCCTTTTTTTTAAACATCAAAACATCCGTGAAATTGCGTTCGCTAAACCCACCAGACTCCATATAAAATAAACAGTAATTTTAGCATCGTAAAATACACTTCATTCAAAGTCGATAGAAACAAAATAAAACTATGAAAAGCCGTTTTGGGTCGTCTTTCCACTTTTCCAACCATCACAACTCTAATTTTGGTTGAAATAAATACATAGTTTACCGATTTACATGTGAAAATATGTTGGCTCTATACACGCTAAAGGTATTGCTTTTTTAAGTGGAGTCTGGTGGGATTAGCGCTAGCAACTTCAGAGCTGTTTCTGGTTAAACAAAAAGGTCTCTAAGAGGTTTTAAAGGTATATCTCTGAAGGGATCCTTTCCATAATGTTGTCAGACACTTAGGGACCGTTCGGTATTTATGGAGTGGACCACCGGAGGAAAATAGGGGAGGGTCAGCCAACATTTTTTTAGTCTGGGCAGGGCGGGGGGGTCACCCAACTTTTTTGTTCATGAAAAGAGCAACATTTCAAGTGGCTTGTTTGGTGCATATTTATCCATGTAGCACTCAGTCTCGGCCCCCTAGCAGATGGGTCTGATGGGTTTGCTGAGGGGGCAGGAGGAGCACTGCCCCCCTGGTGGCTCAAACAGCTAATTGGATTGTTTAAAAAATGAGTGGAATAATTACATCTGGCATGACCAGATATTTTATAAATATCTTAAATAACACAAAACAACTAAATGGTGGTAGGTAATACATCTGATTTCATATACTGCTTCAGTTAAAAAAAAATATTACCTGGCTGACGATGGGAGCAGCAGGACGCAAAAAACGAAAGTTACTGTTGCACTAGTCTGGACATCTTGCCGTGCCAACCTTGCAATAAAGGTTTCCTAAATGCCATGTATATAAATGTGATGTCAGTTTACTAATTGATTGTGGGTTTGGTTTAGATTTGGACTTTTATACGTTTATTCCACTTTGTTTAAACGGCGAAGTGGAGAGGCCTCATTCACCTGTTTGGAGCTGGCTGGTGAATGTGACGCTCGTATAGGCCTTGCTGGATACACCGTGTCATTTACCTTTTTGTGGATCTACTGATCGCTGTGGATTACTTTTTTTCCTGTGTCATTGGATTACGGCAAAATACGGATCTTTTTTCTCAACGTGTCTTAACGTTTAATGGTGTGACTGCGCTTCGTTTCTGCATTTGGAGAGGCATCTCAACAGACTGGAGGTCCAACACTGATTGTTCACTGTTACATTTTAGTTGAATTTAAGCGTAAAATAAACATATGTGTTTTGGAATATAGCCTAATGTTCAGCTTCGGCAGCTTTACCTATGTGCTAAAATATACAATGACGAAGCCTAGTGACAAGTCCATAGCAACCAGTGTTGAATTGGTTATTTCCCAGTGTCCTTTGCTGAATGGTCTCAATGTTTTATTGTTTTATTTCATGTGAATACTAGTTTACTAAGAGGAGTAACTTAGTATTTGAAGTAATGCAGTAATGCATGAAGTGTGCATTTAGTTTCCATGCTTATTGTGTTTCCACAACAATGTTAGTGAGTAAATCTACTGAAATGGCCACCACACCATAACAGAGGAGTGGGATGTATAAGATGAGAATGCAGAGGTTAACTCCTGTATGTCAGGGTTTTAAAAATCAAATGGTATCTGTACTTCTTTGCTAAGTGCACAATTGCATGCAAGGGGAGGGTCGTGCCTCTTTTTCAAATCATTTTGGAGGGTCATAGGAAAATTATTACTGACGAGGGGAGGGTCAAGTCGTTTTAGGTTAGAGGCCACAAAATTCCTCTGGTGGCCCCTTAATTAAATAACGATGAGCCTGTCAGTGGCAAAATGAGCACTTTTGTGAAGGTAAATACAAGGTGGACAATTGCCCTATTAACTTACATTGTAGCTTGTTTTGCCACTGCCGACTGCAGTGATCTTGCTTAATACTGGACCAATGTCAAAGATTGTTGTTCCCATCAGTCACTTAGACACAAAAACATAGGAAAATAGGTTGAAAGAAAAGGTAGTTACCCTTTAAGTACAATTTTGAAGTCCTTCTACTTTACTTGAGTATTTCCTTTTCTGCTATTTTATACTTCTACTCGACTACAATTAAAAGGCAAATATTGTACCTTTTACTCCTTTTTAACTGATAACTTTAGTCGCTAGTTTTTTATTGATCCCTGCAGGAAATTCACAGTACATAAAGTAATTAAAATATGTCCTAACTTTACCAGCTGCAACATTAAATGGATGCAAACATTAATGCATCAATAATAATTACAATATTAAAATACAATATTATAATATACATGTTTTCAAATGGGCCATTCTGCATAATGACTGTTTACTTTTCATACTTTATATTTTGATGCTCATACTTGTACTTTTACTAAGTAAAATGTTGAATGCATGACTTTTACTTGTAACAAAATAAGTAAAATGAGTACTTAAGTACCTAAAAATGTTAAAATCTTGTTACTCTAGAGAAGTTGTCTACAGACATAATGACCTTATACACGGCATTTAACATTTAATGTTAACTCATTATTATATTCTCCTTAACTGCTCTGAAGAAAAGTTAAAAAAGCATGAAGCAATAAAAAGAAAACAGTAGCTCTCTGATTACAATAAAAGTTGGCATTTCAACAGCTTTGTGGAAATCAGCAGCAGAGTTGGAACGTGTCTTCGACCAATCAGATTACTTGGCTGAAACTGCCTGTTGTACAATTCAATGTGGGAACATTATATTTTCTTATACACCCTTGATGTGAAATAATATGGATAGACTTCAAATATACACAATTCATTAAGGAGCTTTATCCCATAATTATTGTTGCCAAGCCCCCATTCCTATTTAGCTCAAAGTGTATTGTGTGTTCACATTGGCAGAGTAAAGAGTTTCCACTCATATTTAGTGGATAAGAATTTTCATTGCTTACTCATCCTCAGGGGCATCTAAAAACAGGGCGTACAAATGACTCATGGATTATAGCATAGTACACCAGGGTCTTTTTTCCATCTTAAAATGAAATTGTGGAAACAAATAACTTGGTAATAACTGACAAATCTTTTTTTTAAAAGATAATTTTGGGGGCATTTTATGCCTTTATTTATTAGGACATGAAAGGGGAGAGAGAGAGAGGGGGAACCACACGCAGCAAAGGGCCCCAGGTTGGATTCAAACCCACAGCTGCTGCGTCGAGGAGTACACCTCTATATATTGGCGTGCGCTCTACCAACTGAGCTACCCGGGCGCCCAGAACTGACAGACCTGTCTGACAGACCTCCTGAGAAAATTAAAATAATGAAGTCAAGTGTAATAAAGTGATGTGTAATAAAGTTATGTATCAAGTATCTCCTAAATGAAATAGTTAACTGTACATACTCTTAAAATGACAGTACATAGTGTAAACTTTTTGCTAAGCTAGCGTCAGATTGGTTCCGACTTAAAATCTCAACAACTACTAAATGGATTGCCATGACATTTTGTTCAGAAATCCATGGTCCCCAGAGAAACAATCCTACTGACTTTCATCTTGTTTCCACCAACAAGATGTTAACATATTTTGCTGTTTAGTCAAATATCTAAACTATTGGATGGATTGCCATGACATTTGGTTCAGACATTCATGTTCCTCTCAGGATGAATTGAAACACCGTTGATCCTCTGACTTTCCGTTTCCTATCAGCCTTACTTTGTGTTTGGTGCTAATTAGCAAATGTTTGCATGCTTACATCCTAACTTTAGGTGAACAGGGTAAACATACCCACTATACATTAGAACATAAGTTACATTAGCTGTGTTCGAAACCATTCCCTATCACGGAAATAGTGCACCATATAGTGTGTTCGCCATTTTGTAGTGGTGTTTGAATTCTCTGCGGTAAATTTCATTCACTATATAGTCCACTATAAAATACCCACAATGCACTGTTAATTTGAGTGTACATCCGATGTACCCTACATTTTACTCCCGTATACCACAATGCAATGCAGCCGTGTTTTCCCGGAGGAGAACAAGAAGCAGAAATCACTGCGAAAACTGAAAAGAAAAAATGGACCGGACTTTCGTTTCTAAACAGTGGAAATGTAACATGCAACATATACACAACATTTTACTATCCTCCTGGGAGCTCGGTTTGTTTCAAGAACATAGAAGTATTTTAGTTCTGGTTTGTTTATGATGCTGGGCGCCTCCGTCACAAACAACAGGCGCATCTCCTGGCGCAAGTCTCGCAACGATGTGTTTTCAGTGAGTGTCCAAAATCTCGTTTGGTCGTTCCCAATATAGTTCACTATTTAATAAACACTATATAGGGAATAGTGAGTGAATGAGTGAATGAGGGAGCGGTTTCGAACACAGCTATTGTCATTGTAAGCATGTTAGCATGCTGATGTTAGCATTTAGCTCAAAGCGCCACTGTCTAAGTACAGCTGCGCATTGCTGTTGACTCTTAGTCCTGCTGACAGATAACGTATTTGTGTGTTTGTAAACCTAGTTGCCTCAAATTGTTCCTTGTAAGAGGAATAAAGTATTTTGACTTTGGAAATCTGTATGTAATCTAAATTTCAGAAATTTTTAAACCCAAGGGGGGGAACCATTCTAAATTGCTATATTTATTTTGGAATCAGAGAAAAACAGACCATGTAAATGTTGAAAGTGAACAATGTTTGTGTTTCTGTCTCTTTACAAAATCAATATAGCATTTTGCAATGACTCTCCTGATATGCAATGCTCCTATTTAAAATATATTTAATATTTATTTTTGTTCACTTACAAAGTCCCAGTGAATCCGTCCCGACATACGCACTCTCCAGTTGCTTTATCACAGGATCCTCCGGTCCCACACTTGCACCTCTGCAGACAGCCCTTCCCAAAGGTGCCTGCTGGACAGGACTCCTCGCAGTCGTATCCTATGAACCCTGGAGGACACTGACACTTCCCCTTGAAGGGATCGCAGAGAGCTCCGTTCTCACACTTGCACTGCTGACTGCAGCCTGGCCCCCAGTGTTTGTCATCACAGGCTGAAAGGTAACAGGACAAACTTATTTATTGATTATGTTGTTTAGCCAAGATATTGAAGCACACCTCTTCTGGTTTATTCATGCAAAATTGTCCTAAAAATGAATTGTGACTTTAGACTTTTGCTTTGTGGGATTTGCTTTGTTGTTTTTGTTTAATCTTAATCTCCAAATTTGACATACAGTATTTAATGATACAGTTGATGTTAAAAACAAAATTAAAGACTACCTGGGAAAAATGGATCCATTTAAAATCAAACACTACCACCTTCACATTGTGCATCGCCTCACTTTTTAAAACTTATTTACCCAGAAAAAGTTTTTTTTTTATTATTTTATTTTTTTTAATACCATCACTACTGCAGTTACAACATTCTCACCAGGGTGGTTCTTACTTTCATTGCCCACATTTTCCAACGATTTAAACCAGTCAGCTTCCAGTAATAGGCCTCCTACTCTAAACATTAAGTCAAACCTACTCTACATTGCTGGAAATGAAATAAAAACACTGAAGTAAAATAAGATTACTCATGATTATTGTAACTTGCACACAATGCAACTGTGATCATTTTGTGTCAGTCTTGTTTTTCCTCATTCAGTTTTCCTCCCATACACCAACATACACTGTGGTGTACACTCAGTTACATATGATGTAATGAAAAACAAACAGAAACAAATCTGATTAAATTTAACAGCACAGAGATGAATAACAGAATAGAAACAAGAAAGGAAGAGTGCTTGGGGATGACATAAAGTGCTGACTCTTCCACATGTTACTGTGGATCTCCCTAATGCTTCCACATCCAAATCTCCCCCTTTAGCCCTGGAGTGTTATATTACCAACAAATAATTTCGAATTGGCAGGGAGATTTGCATGGAGCTCACAAGAGGGACAAGTTTTAAATGGTTAATTTTACAGAAGCCTGAGGATCAGCTCCGGTGGGGTTAGCGTGCAGTGGAGATTCACACAAGGTTTGGATTTCAATACATGATGAAGAGATCTCAGTCCACTGGGTTGGGTTATGAGAACCCCTATTGGTCATGGGTGCATTCTTTAAATTTCTCACCAATACCTTAAACTGTCTTTGACATTGAACATCGTTGAGAAAAGGTGATATTCAATTGCACTGACGTAACACATGGATGGGTGTCAGTTATCTTCTCACAAGCTAAAAACAATTCCAACAATTTCACACTGACCTCTGTGAATCATCTTTCTTTATGTGAGCAGCAGACATTTATCATGGCCTGAGCTACACGTCCATGTTCCCAGTATCCCCCCTCTACATTTGCCTCTGCTGCACATATGGCCTGCCACAGCTCTGAAAAATACAAGGACTGCTTTAACAATAATTACACAGAGGTACAGAGTACAGCCAAATTTGGTCTGGAGCAAAGCGCGCAGCCATGGACTGTAGAGTTTATTGCACTAACGCAGAGCAGGACCCTTGCCTCTTTCTGTTTAAATGAATCATACCTTCACTTTTTCTGTGTGGGCATTGGGGAGGGGTTCTGCTGGAGTGTGTCACGTTGACTAATGAGAAACTCAGCTGGACCAGCGATTATGTTTACAAAGACATTCTTCAGGACAGCAGGGGAGATTTACTAAAGAGTCTGCAGAACTGTCGACATAAGAACTGAGAGGCTGATGCATCCAGACAGTTGATGAACCAATGGGTTAAATTTACCAGATTGGACGTGCGATTTTTAAGCAACCAGGTGGCAAAGTCCCAGGCCTCAGTGACTAAAACTCTTCCCATGTGTTTGTTTATCTGCATGTAAACATACGTCCTCAAGTGCAAGGCTTTCAACAGTGTTGCTGAGTTTGTTTACCTTGATCAAATACACTTAGCTTAGCTTAAGTGTGTCTAACTTTGATTTAATCATTCTAATGACAAACACTAATCAATCAAAAATTGCATTCATGGCCAATTTTCCTTCCAAGCGTTTTCATCTGTCCATGATAGTTCAATGACCTACAGCATGTTTGATTATTTATCACAGTGACACAACAAAAAACTGACAACCACACATATTCACTAAACTTGTGCTCTCAGGTCTTGATCTTAATAAGACTTCCAAAATAATAAAAGCTTAAGTTAATGGCAGTGATGGAGATATAAATATGTATCCATACAGATTATCATTAACATGACCTGTACAGTGATACAAACCAGTATCTGTAATACCATGTGCATGTATACCCACTGATTGACACACACTTCAGAACTGGCATCTCTTGACCGTCTTTTATTAGGAATGCACACTGATATGGTGGGAAAATTCTTCCTTTTCCCCTGGGAATTGTCCAAGTGGTGTTTTTTTCTTTTTTGCTTGCCTACAAAGTCCACAAAATGCCTAAACAGCCCCCGCTGCTCATTTTTTATTTCAGTCCCTCTATCAAAATCTGCCCTCAGACTAGGCTTGCGTAAAGCAATAAATACTTTGACATTTTTCATTCTCTCCCACGCCTCTTTTTGTTAGTGGTGGAATGTAACTGAGTACAGTACTGTAATTATTGTGAGATATACTGAGATATTTTTCTGATTTTAATCCAGCTCTGTGTCATCTTTGTGTGGGTAGTGTTTTTAAATGAATGGTGTTTGGCTTCCCATGGTAGGGCCAGTGCACAGGTCTCTCCGTGGAGCAGAGCAGTAGAGGTTGTAACGCGTTGTGGAGGTCCTCCAAGATCTCTGCAGACCTCAGCTGCTCTTCTGCTCTGTGCACTGGCGCCACGGAGGGAAGCCAAACCCTGTTCATCTAAACACACTGCCCACACAAAGATGACACAGAGCTGAAATTCGCAAAGTTTCCCTTTAAATACAGATTTGAGGCACTTGTACTTTAATTTCCAAGTTATGCTACTTTATACTTCTACTCCACTACACCTCAGGAGGTAAATTATTTTTTCCTTCATTACTTTTGTCTGACAGCTTTAGTTACTTTTCAGATTACAGTTTTTGATACCCCTAGTGAAAACCATGCATCTCCAAATTTCGTGATCTTTAGAATGTTTCTGATAAACTGAAGGATGAAGTGTTCCTTTATTTGATGAGAAAATGTGCCTACTTCTTAAGCTAAATTAACTCTTTACAAAGCCTCTTGGATCAGCTTAAAGATGTATCGTCACAAAGCTGAAAACAGAGCTGTTTTTAATGAAAAGTTGACTTTTTAGAGATACGTGGTTCTCACAGGACAACGACGCTGCAAACACATGATGATCTTATAGAATGTGATGCATTTCTGTAGATTAAACTACCCTACAGTATATAAAGGAGTTAAATTAGCACAACCATACGCATCTACAGCAGTAAAATGCCACATACACATTAATGCAGCAGTAATATTAATCTAGAAATATCATATATAATATAAAACACTAACAGGGAACATTTTACTGCACAATCAATGTTTCTTTCATGTATGGAATGAAAAGTATTGAGTGTACTTTGCCTCCTCCTTTATTTTCTCCATATTCATGGGCAAACCGTGAGTGTTCAGTATAAAACCCCAGTCCCCTCTCCTTTTTCCCATACTTTGATAGCTCAACACACAGGCATCCAGGAAGTGTCAGGGGCTCATTCTGCCAAAAAGACTCCATTATAGGAAGATACAGTGGAGCCAGGTCTGAAGAGAGGAGGAGGAGGAGTGGAAGAAGAGAAAATAGCAGAGTGAAAGCAAAGAAAGAATATTGAAGTGGAGGGAGGAGTGTAAGGAGAGTCGGAGAGAACTAGGCCACGCAAGAGAGAGTGGGGTAACATTTTCCATTTCCCCTTCCCATCATCCCCCTGTCAAGGCATCAACCACTACCCGTTAAAGCTAATTCCTTCTTTCTGTAGAGGAATAGGGGGGAGTAAGTGGAGGAGGGCTGTGTACTATTGACCCAGCTGACTGCGATGAAACGGGCTGAAGGTAGTGGAAAACTTAATTTTAGTGAGGGGGACAGCAGCCCCGCGAAATGTGGTTCTGGTTTCACACTCCACGTTGTTTGAACGAAATTTAAGGAGATTTTTAGACAAGACAAACTGGGTTAGACTCACTGTTCTGAGTTGGTGCCTTGAATAACTATTATATAATAATTTCGGCTGACTTTAGTTTTGTAACAACATTTCATAACAGGTAAACAGAGCAATTTTAATGTCTTAACTTTTTTTATGGACTATGGCTACTTCCAATACAGTACTTAACTCATAACTTATTTCTTCTTCTATTTTGTTACATGTTTGTTAAAGTAGGAAGAGAAAAGCTGCTCAAAAGTTGAGGTATTTATTTAAGAGTAACTGTGTGAGAGGTGGAGTTGCAGCTCCTCCTGCTCTAGTAAACTGGTTTCTGAACTGAAGCTGACAATAATGACTCATTGCTGTGGATGCAGTAATGCTCCCTTGCTGTTTCCATTGGAAAGGCCTTTTGTCTGTGATGCAGTGGTGTATGTGAATATCAGCCATTTGAATAATGGCCAGTTGTCATTTCCTGTTATGCATGTCAACTTTATTTGTGTGTGCACCTGAAGCTAGAGGGGGAAAGAGAGAAAGTGATGGGAGAAAAAGCAAATGAGAGCATGAGGAAATGTCTGTGAGCGAAGGGAAAAATGTAGATTCATACCGCTGGAACAGTCGTCGCCACGCCAGCCTCCCTCACACTGGCAACGGTCTGGAGCGACGCAACGACCGTGGACACACTCCTTGGTGCAGCGAGCTGTCGATAAGAAACACACTTTATAACAGACCCAGCTAGGTGGAGAACAGTCACTGCAATGGGTGACATACAGCAAGGTGTGCAGTTATCTGAGATTACACATCAGACTGTTAGGACAGTGGTTCCCAACTTTATTTTATCTGATATATCCCCACAGCCCAATAAGATGAGCTTAAGAACTGTTTCATCAACAGAACCCGTCATGTTCCAACTGTGTTCATTTGAATAGATCTGGATGTTATTTACCACTAATAATTATATTACAGTGGATATTGTTACATTAATGGTTTTTCACACAAGATATACTGTTTAGATTGTCTCTTTTTTTTGTCCATTTTCCAACAAATCCTCTAAATTAAAAAGTTTTTCAATGCCATAAACAATGTCAATGATGAGCCTCCAGCCAGTGTTAGATGCCATTAATGCTGTAAAGAAGGTTCCTCTTAGACAGAGTTGTGTTCTCGCCAGCTTCATAAACGATTCTGCTATTAATTAGGTTAATTCAATCATGCATTTATGACTAAAACTCTTGATTCTTTGTAGACAAGTGTTTTCTAACCACACTGAGTACCACAGGCTGTATTACCGTATGCACACAGTGTTTTTCTTTCAATAAACAATAATTTCACTGATTATTTTCTGCTTTGGTTGAAGGTGTATGAATACTGGAAGCTGGAGATTTGGGGGACCTAAGAAAAAGGCTACCGCATCAAATGAAGGAGGTAAGCATAATTATATCTAATTATATGTATTTAGAAAAATAAAAAATACAGTGTACATTGTACAGATAGTGGGTTTAGGAGGAGTCATGGATGACACGCTGAAAGCTGAGATATTTCAATTATAAAGCTTAAAATGGCAGAAGGCTCCAGTCTTTTCTTTTCTGATGTCAATCAGTAAAATCAAAGGCTTTTGTGTTTGGCAACAAAACACACACACACACACACACACACACACACACACACGACTGCTGTGAAAGGTGGCTCATCAATAAGGAACCAAAATGCATATTATTTCTGCTGAATGAAAAACATTTATCTCCAAAATGTCAGTTTTTGAAGCACAAAGCACAGAAACCTTGTTATTACAATCATGCCCTTCTGAGATCATCCAGTGATGTATGAGGTTTGTAAAGCTAAGGTAGAATTTTCTCAAACCATGCTCCCATGTATGGTTTTGCTTTATTTATATATGTCACTGCTGACTGTCTGCTATAACAGCGTTTCAGCAAACTGTTGACAGCTGCATCAGTTTGGTATTTTCAGACGACAACAATTAACTACCTGTTTATTTTAACTACTGCACCCAAACTTATAACTTACCAAGTTATTGTGCAACACAACTTTCTTAAACTGACAATGAACTTTACAGTACAGTACTTAAAGTTAAGATTAAGATTGAGGTTAGGTTTATGGTTACTTAAATCACATAAAAACTCAGTTTGTTAGGGAGATATCATGGTAACTGAGTCACGAATCAAATCCATATGTAGGAATGTTTTCCCCCTTCAAACATTTTAGATTTTTGTTTTGTTTATGGATCTACAAAACATACTGAATCCAAAGAATAACATGTAAAGTGCGTTTGTTTCCACCAGGGTCCCAAGCTGTCAGAAGACAGACTCAAAACATATAACATGAAATTAAACAATAAAATCCGTACAAACTAAACCAAAACTAAATAAATATCCACTTCAAAACAACTAAAATGCAACTAAAATGCAACTAAAAAAATGGACGGATTGAGTTTAAATTTTATTACAAACCTGTAACAGTACTCCATAAATAAGTTCTGACCTGATGTCTAAAAGTCCCTTGTGTTTTGGACAACTTTTACTTATTTATTAAAAGGCTTCCAGTTTGGCTACATCATTTTTTTCAAGCACATTGGCCCTTGTGTTGTCAAGTTGAGTGAGTTTGCCCACTGATGATTCTGTTCACATTCACAGTTTCTGTTGTTCTACCCTGAGCTGTGCATGCAGCATAGTGCCACACCTCTGAATTAATCAGTAACAGATGCTTAGTTTATGAAATAACAGTTGCTGAAATTATGTGAAATCCTTAAACTGAAATTAAAATGTGAAAATGATGAAGAGGGTTTTCATGGTGTCAGCATCACATAGTTTAGTTTAGTTTAAAATTCCAGTTAGTACAGCCAGTATCAGCATGAGAAGCCTCAGTGGGAAGAGAACCCATAATTGTGGTAATTCCAGTTTCATGTGCTACTCTTATTAACTTTGCATGTTGCATGGAAAAAAGACAAAAAAGAAATGTTGGTATTGTGCTGGATTAATACCAAAAGTATTCACCCAACATCAGGTTACTTTGTTTATTCAGGCTCCCGTTTAAATGTCTATTTTATTGCATTACAGAAATCTTTCAAGCCTAAGTTGTTTCTTTGGCATTAACAAAGGGATCACATCTTAAATCTGGCCTGAATATATTTTGAATGTATTTGTTGATTGTGAAAGGACTTTTATAATTCTGTTTATTTACAATGTTAGTTTGCACAATACTACTGATGTTGCACACCCATGGGTGGGACCAGAAGGGTAGCTATCATTGAGGACACTGAGGTCAGGTCCTCAGTATTTTTTCTGGGATTTGGGGCTTTTTAGGAACCAAGGAGACGTGTACATTGTATAAATAAAAAGTAACAGTCATGACCTCGGATCTTCTAAAATGCTGGGTACGGCACAGGGTGGGACAAGACCTGCTTGCACTTGAAACCTACTTTTTCTAATGTAGGGTTAGGGTAAGTAGGGTTCAAATGAAATAAAATAGACATTTTAAGGAGAACATTCAACCGTGTTTCAGTCCTTGGGAGGCTTTTGGACAGAAGACAGAGGTGTGGGTATTTTGCAGACTGATTGTCTGAAATAATCAGATTAATTCAGTACATGTGAACATTCAGATTGTTTACCTGGCTTTTCAAGATCTCTACAAGGCGGGCATGAAAGCAGCCAAGGGCCTGTTGATCAATGTGCTTTGGTGTTTATTGTGGTGATGGTTAATACAACCACAGATCAAAACCTCTCTAAAATCTGGCGATTGCCTGCTGGCTAAGGACTTGTCTTCTTCTCTGTTTCATGTTTTAGCATTCCTACTGTTTGTCTCAGTGATAAAAAGTATGTAGGTGAGTGGATTGTTTAAAAGTTTCCATAATTACTTACGGACACATTTGTCTCTGCTCTCGTAATAGCCTGGACAGCACTGGTACCTCTTACGGTAGTCTGTCTTCACCGCCTGCCTGTAGGCCGTCTTGTAGGTGATCCTAAAAGAATAACACAGTCAAACAGGACGCTTTGACCCTCCACAGACAGGAACAGGAAGTCAGCTCCAACAGGAAATAAGTCATTGCGCTGCTGCTACCTGTGGCGCATGCATCTGTAGGAGGTCCGAGGGTCGGAGCAGGGCTCCTCCGTCACGTGGTCATAAGGATGCGAGTAGGACTCTTTCACTGAGGTGGTGAAGCTGAAAAGCAGAACATTACACATACTGTAAATCATTTACAGTCAGAAGAAATGGAAAAGCTATCCAGCTCCATTTGAAACAAAATATATCAGCCTAATTTTTGAACAAATTTGCCTGAAAAGATGGGATTTTTTTTAACCATGCTAGCTGTATAGTGGCTTTGAGGAAGGCAATGTCTGTCAGCCGGTCCAACACTTTGGTCCAAGCAACTAGTGACTGCCCAGTTTGTACACAGTCAGTCCCTGTCAACAATTAATCGATTAATCAGTTGATCATCAGAAAGTTAATCGGCCTCTATTTTCATCTGTTAATTATTTAAGTCATTTTTTAAGCAAAAATGTGAAACATTTGCTGGTTCCAGCTTCACTGGATTTAGGTGAACTGTTGCAAGCAATTTGAAAGCTATGGATCCATGTAAAGAGCTACATAACGCTTGTTGGAAAATAGCAATGTCCACTAGCAGTTTTGAATTTTGATTTTGTTGGATGTGATAGTTTACTAAGATAAGCAGGTAACCAATCTTAGATATCTATGCTGCAAACCAATTACTGTGGTAAAACGGTAGAAGTGGCTCTAAGGTGAAAGATAAAGTTAGTTTTCTGCCTCCACAGAGCAAGTATATAACACAATGCTGCTTTTTCTTTTGTCATTTATGTGATGAATGAATGTCTTGACCAACCATTGACTGCTGAAGTAAACCTTCGTATGCAGCACTGTTTGAGAAAATATGTTTAATTGGATATAACAACAGTGACATTTATTTGTTTGTCACAGTCAAACAGGCCTCACCTCTCCCACAGGCTGCACACATTGGGGTCTCCTGGGTTCAGAGAGTAGCTCAGACCAATCAGGAAGCTCAAAAGCAGCAGGACGGAGGAGCTATGTAGAGTCGGCATGGTCCTGAGGGAAAAGAGGACAGACATTTACAGAGCGATGCAAAAACCCAAACATTTCAGCAAGGATGGCACTGGGGCAAAACATATTTATTTTGTTATTAGGGGAAACAACAGAAGGCGGACATAATAAAAGTAACATTTATACAATGCAAAACAATCTGATTCTGCAACAAATACATTCGCTTGTAATGTGTATTATATATTTAGTCCATGTCGTAGAGGTGATGTCTTGAGTGGTTTTAAATGGTAATTTCTGAGGTTGTTTAATTGTATTTCATTATTTTCAAAATTATTAATAGTCCTCATTTATATGCCATAATAATATCAATTTGAAAAACAGAAATTCAAAGAGAAGTAATATGTAATTTACTGAAACAAATCTGAGCAGCCATTTAACAGCAATATCTCTGTAGCACTCTGTGAGTCAAATGTACAGTGGAAACACAGATGAATACAAAAGGCCCATTCCTCTCAACTAGAGATTTACAATCATTGGTTTTGTTTTTCATTTACTACAATTAACATTTCACAGCGTGGCGGATAGAAAGATTCATTGAAAGCTGGTTCTCGGTACCTATAAATTGTGGTTAAGATTTAGCCTCTGAAAGAGTTCGTTAAATGCTCAGCAGAGGTGAGGCAAAGTGCCAGACTTGGAGCGTACCGCTGTCTGCTCCCCGTCGAGCTCCACACCGTCTCAACAGGGTCTATAAAACACAGGCATCAGGAGACAACCTGACAGCAGACAGGATAGATTAGAGCAGAGTGAGAGCATAAGAAAAAATGAGAGAGGGGGGTATCAGGGTCAAGACATGTGACTCCCAACTTCATCCAGACCCCTATCAATCAGTGCGGCAGTGAGGCCTCCACACTCCTCTGCTGTCCCCTTCCACACTCCGGCAGCATCTGGATCCAATCAGTGCATCGGCCCAAGAGAGCGCATCGGCACGGGGACCCTGTTGGGCTCTCAGGGAGCAAAAGGGAGGCAATTTTTTCCTCTTACAAATATCCCATGGAAATGAACAGAAGTTCAGCAGGCCAGTGGTGTGAGCCTTCTGGTAAAAGCATCATGGGAATGCAACGGCATTTCTAGAGAACGGGAACATCATGTTGACATAGGATCAGTCAGGCATGTTCCCCCTCTTGTGTTTTCAACAAGTCCCGACTGACAGAATTACAGTACCACGACATCTCATGTCATCTACTCATGGCCTTAGGGAGATTTCTTAGGGTGAGTGACATTGCAGCCAGTCATCAAGATCATCTTCATTAAAAAAAAGATCTCAGATCTATAAAGAAGGAGTAACAACAAAACTCTCTGTGTTAAAACTTCCTCAACAAAGGATCATGACATTTCACAGATTGTCTTTTGAGAATTGTATGATCACTATTACCTGGCTCTCATCACATGGAGTTAAGTTTAGGCGACTAAAATTTGACCAAAATGTTACCCTCAGAATTGGTCTAAGATTTCAGTCAAATAAGATAAACTCTAAACTAAATCAACAGTCTACAGTCATGCTAACAGCTGTGTGAGGTGCTAATGTCTCTATGCTAAATGCGCACAATTACAATGCAAATGTTTCCTATGTTTGCCATCTTAGAACATTTTCTAGTTAGCACAAAACACAAAGTACAGCTGAGGCTGATGGGGATGTCATTGGTTTTGACACACGCACAAAAAAAAGATGTCTTTTGTTAAAAATGAGGATGAATTCTCCAACGCACATTGTGTCTTTTGTGAATTGTATCACCTTTTTCACCGGACTGTTGTGTCACACAAAAAGGATGGTAAGGGTTAAGTTTAGGTGACTAACTTTGGTAAGATTTTGGTCAAGGTAAGATAAACTCAAAAGTAAATCTGTAAGAAAACTATGTATGATTTAGAGATTTGACCCTGGTTTTTGGCAGTTGTTTCCACTGCATCATTTCACTGTCAAACTACTTCCTAGCTCTGTCTCCTTCATGTCATCTATTTGTGGGGGGAAAACATATTTCTCTCACGGTTCATGCACATATTTGCATTTTAATGCTGTGGACATTTGGGGAAATTTCCCGAGATGAGGAAAAGATTTGCCTGTGGCTTGGTGAATAATACATGCCTCTAATAGTGCCAAGGTCAGCGGTTCAATTCCTATTAGAGCCAGTCATGTATGTTTACAAAAGTTCTTCTTTATGGTGCTTTTCAGAAGAAGAAAAAACATCAGAATATGGATTATTTAATGTGTTTGTAGAAACAGTCCACCATAAACACCTCTGCAATCAATCAGAAGCTCATTTAACAGATTTAATTCTACATTAACTCTGTCCAGTGGCTGGTTATCACTGCTGGAGATTTGGCATGGTGAGGGCTGCAGCATAAATCTATGTGAGTGCACAGATCTTCTGCTTCTGATAAACTGCCTCTTACTGCTCTCCTACCCACTGTCAGGAGTTAATTCACTCGCACAAACGCTCACGCCTCAGAAATCTGTGCCACAAAAACAGAGTTTTATGAGAATAGGCATATGGCTTTTATTAAGAGGAGTCATCAACTTCACCAGCCACTTCATTGGACTGGGGGTAAATATTTTTCATTACCTTCTTTTCATTTTAATTGTGCTTCATTAGAAAAGCCTTCAAACCGCATGGGAATTCTTAAACACTGAGAAAGAGAGCTTAATGAGTGCAGACAAAGTTGTTTTGAAGTCAAGCTCAGACGTCGGTTGCATTGCATGTTTGGGTTACCTACAGTGGGGAGGGGAAGGCAGGTAGATGTCTGGAGCTCCAGGTGGTAGTATCATCATCTGGAAACTGGACTCTTCGAGGAGGCTACCCTGCTTTTTAGTGAAATAAAGGAGGGCAGGTACTCTATAAGTTGAGTTTTACACGAAACTGCACCACAACTGGGGACTGACTGATTCTTCCCCTTACCTCCTTTTCACATAATAGCCTTCTACTCCATTACATTCAACCCTGAGCTATCATTATTTCCTTTGAGCTTTTTCCAACTGCAGCTCTGAATCTTTTCACTCGGACAAGCTTGGCTACGCAGCAGAAAAACATGTAGTAGCATGATGTATCGAAACAGTTTTTCCATTCATTTTTGATACGTTTAGTTAGCAGTTACCTGGCCTAATGTATGCACACCTCCACAGTTCACATCCACTGGTCAAAGAGGTAAAGTCTGGACCAAGATCTGTGAAACACCACAGTAGTAGACTTGAGAAGTAGACAAGAGTCTTGTTTGTAATGAAAAAAACAGACAATGTCATCCAGTGCAAAGAAACTTTCATGTGGCTCTATAAACCAATATAAAATAGGCAAAATACCACACAAACACACAGGCATACGTGCATACACTTACACCGCACACATAACGTCCACATGTATGCACATGCACACTCCAACACACTACACAGTTTGTAACGCTTTCAAGGACTGATCATGTGTTTTTTATGTTGTGGAGACATTATACACACACACACACACACACACACACACATCAAATGAGTCCCATACGCTGAAACGAGTTCAGAGAGAAACTATTTTTAGTATCTGAGGACATTTTGCTAATTCACTGAGCTTCTCTTACTGACTCATTCTGTCAAGGCCCAAAACAGCGGCCCACGCGTGTACACATCATACCAACTGAGGAATGCGGAAAACAGTGAACTGTTTAAGGGACCCGCCATGCACTTAACAGAACTGCACATGGGGTGAAAACAAAGCCCAAATGAAAACAGATACACTGGTTTTATATTAATCTCGCTAGAAACTCGTACCCATGTTATTACCATATTCTACTTCAATCAAGGGGACTTCAGGATGCATAAGCGCTGACAACTAGAAAATTATTTTGATTTGATTTCATGCAAGAGAGCCATTTTCTTGACAGATGAGTATTCCCATCGGACTGCATGTTCGCATTAATTTACAGCCAGGACTGAGGCTACACCCATGTAGAAACAGGACCTAGCATGAAGTAACAACAACCTGTTTAAGGAATAGTTAGGATATAGTTGTCATATTTGCTTTCTTGCTGAAAAGGATTGATATCACTCTGCTGTCTGCCCATTAAATGTTAGCTTAGCTTCAAGGCCAGAAATGGTGGGGCGCCTGGATAGCTCACCTGGTTGAGCGTGCACCCCATGTACAAAAGGCTCAGTCATTACCGCGGCGGCCGCAGATTCGGTTCCGAGCTGCGGCCCTTTGCTGCTACGTCATTCCCCCCCCCTCTTAGACAGGATAGCTATCCCTTCTAATGAAGGCCTAAAATGCCCAAAAATCAAATGGGGATAGCAGGTGGTTATGTGCAGGATTATTTCTTGGCAGATCACAGTGACTTCCTAAAGTATTGTTGCTGGTTGATGTATGCTAAGCTTAAATAACCTGCTGCTGGTTCCAGTTTCATATTGAGACATGACACATATAAGAATGATATCAATTTTCTCATTAAACTCTTGCCAAGAAAGTTAATATTTCCAAAAATGTCAAACTATCCCTTTAATAACAAAAGTTTGACGAGTAGTCACTTTCAGTATTTCAACAGCAATTCATGATTGATCTGATAGTTGTTAAAAAATCTGTAAAGAATTCCATGGCAATCCAGGTCATAGGAGTGGTGGACCGACTCAAAATAAATTATACTGCACATTTATCAAACATTTTCATTCTGGTCTAATTTGAAGCAAAGCACATGGCACTGATCAAACTGTTTGCTTCCCTGTTTACTTTCCTTCTAACCTCACTATTTCTGTCTCTATTTATTTCTATGCAATTGCAGTTCTAATTGAGGTAGAAAATATTAGTCACCCGCTGGAAGGTAAAGCCATGGGGGGAAAAAAAATAAAAGATGCAATGACACATTAGTTGGGGTGTTATGAGAGAGAGAGAGAGAATGAGAGAATGAGAGAGAGAGAGAGAGAGAGAGAGAGAGAGAGAGAGAGAGTGTCTTGCCAAAGTTCATTTTCATGTCAAGCTGCTCTGCTTTTTTTTCAAACTGTTTTTGGGCTTATCTTGGCATTACAAACTCCAGCATGTTCTTCCAGAATTAATAGCATAAAAACTTAAAATGTCTTTATTCTGTGCACTATTTAAAACTCCAACCAATGTCAACGAGGCTACAAAAGAAAGGCAACATGGTGAAATACTGTAGCTCTAGAGTTATGACACACGATCCTGCAGGTGCAGTGCATTCTTGTGTGGCAAGTTAATTAATGGCTTGTTTCATGCTTTCTTGGTAATAAGTCACTATATCAACCCCAAATCTGCTCTACAGTTTGTATGATGTAAAAAAAATAAAATAAAAAAAATAAAAGTTCATAATAAGGTCCCTAATAAAACAGGCTAACTTGATGATTATGGATGCAAAGTTAGAGCAGAAATTGTGTTTTCTATTGAGAGAGTATTTAAGAAAACTGAACTGGATATTTTTGTATAATGTAAAATAAGATGCATTCAATTATACATGTTTTGAAAAACAAAGGATTCCCCCTGGAGTACTTTTCAAATAAAATAAAGAAACTCGTAAGGCCGTTTAAATAAAGACAGGTGTTCTTTGTAAAATTGTATTTTAAACATATACATTTCCTGAACTTTGTCATAGCAGTGCAAATAGAAAAAGTAAGTAAATTATACTAATCTGGATGCATTTTTGAGTTTTTGTAATCCCTTACTGATTAAGGTTTTGATGAGGTAATCAGTCAATGCAATAAAAGTAGCCTGCCCAACCCATCAGCAGACAGCTAAGGGGGGGGGGTTTAATCGACCGGTGGTTCCTAAAGGGAGGAATAAGGAGTGGTTAAACTCTATTGAATCGTTTTTGTATCAGCCTTTACTCCGAAGTGCTCTGCCCACCCAAAGTGAGCTCTGTACAAAGTAATATCCTCAAATTAAGCTCCCTGAGTCCAAATCAGAGCGAACAGGAGTATGTGGCTAACTGCAGGCCTTTTAAGGGGTCCTTGACATGAAAAAGTAAATGGGAATCCAGTGCACTCTGCAAAATGTTGTGCATTATAAATTGGCAAAACCTCGATCAACTGACAAAGACAGGAAGACCAAAGGACAAACATCAACTCAAATGTTTCCTGGCAACACGATGGTCACACTGCACATGATTAAAGCATTGCTGTGCACCATTCCACTTAAAAGTTGGCCTATAAAGTTGCGGTGTGTATCATAGCCTTAAGGAGATTTAAATGATCACCCTCTGATTGTGATCATTACTGGTATCAAAAAATACCCTCCACAGGAGAGAAGAGCTAAATGTTTGCATCACAAATTTACAGTTCAGCTCTTAGAAAAACAAATCTATAAAACTGCTCGAGGGCAGAAACTGGAATATATTAGCCAGAGTCCTCCATGTGACACACCGACCGCAGTCCCCTCTCCCCTTCTCCCCCCACCCCACCCTCACATTAAACCAGAGTTACTGTAAACTGAATATAAAACCCATAATCCTTTGCATCTGGGTTCTCATCTTGGTGCGCAGGACGGGTTCGGCTGCTAGACCGCAGTGAGGCTGGCACACGCTCCCCAGTTGCTGCTATGCCTCATGTTGAGTGGGTGGCTGGTCTGGAAGAGGGGGTGGGGGATGAGCAGAGACCCTTAACAACACACTGGGGCTCGGAGAAACAATTACATGGCACACCCAAAAATGTAATGCGAGAACCCGTATGAAACTTACAAAAACACACCCACATGTTTCACGGTGTTCATCAATTTTGCTACATTATCAACCTTCAATCCAGAGAAAATTCACAATGCCTACATCAACACGTTTCCCTCTGTTTACAGTAAAGACATCATTTACGGTAAAAGGTGGTATTCTGCCACAAAAGCTGAACCCCCACACTGGAAAAAGCTTTTCAGTGGAAAACTCTTGGCAGCTCAAATGCAGTTGACGGTTCTCGGGGGAGTTGCGTGACAAAAAGATGATCTAGCGAGGGAGAGAGGAGGGGGAGGCCTTGTACAGATCTTGGAAGTCCGAATTTCGCTGAGTGAGCTCTGCAGTGTTTGCTATCTGCAAGACTGAAGCAAGTGAAGTGGGAATTCTTGAACGTTTGACCTTTTGAACTTTAGGCAACACTACACACCTTTGCAAAGTCGGTTTCTTTTGTCTCCTTTTTCAGTCAGTTAAATTCTCTTAATTTGACCCTTCATTCTGCAACTGTATCTTATAATTATGTCAGCAGATCTGCCCTACAGTTTTGCTAGAGTTTCCAGTAATAAGGCAATAAATAATTTGGATCCTCCTCATCAAAAGACTTCTTACCAACAGGCTCTTAAATACAACGACAGATGCCTTGTGTGGCCTGCCAATATGTTCTTGGGTTCGAGTCATTTTAAAACTGATAATTAAGGGAGCTGCAATGGAAAAACTAACAAAATCACCTAAAATCACCCCAAGTCATCTCTAAAGCAACGTCAGACCAGCTTTCATTTGGCAAGCTCAGTCTCTGTGGTCTGGGATCCTTTATTTAAGTGAGAAAAACAGGATGCAGTATGTGTCCCTATTTACTGCTCCCCCTGTTACATTCATTCAAGTTTAGGTTCCAGGGGCAACCAATGACAGATTCATCAGGCAGCAGATCTGAGGTCAGTTGTTTGTCTTGAACATCACTTCACTTTAGTGTCCCTTTCATGTCACCTCGCAGCAGCCAATAAAAACTAAACTTAAGACATGCAACAACCCGTTATCTACATTCACATCTATATGTGAAATGTATACTTGTAGACAAAACCCCAAAACACAGAAAACATTAACATACCAAAGATTTTGAGGTAGGAGATAAACTGAAAAATGAACTCTTACTACATAAACATGAGAGCAGAAACTGATTTAAGATGACAGGATTTCAAGAGGATGCAATGTGCGATGACCACACCTTTTCCTGTAGTGTTAAATAGCTAGTAGTACGATAAGCTAGACTGTGTGTGTGTTTATGTTGGAGAGTATCTTTATGGAGTGAGGTCAGAAGGTACTGGAGCTCATGTGAAAGCCTCTGTCCCACAGTGATGGAGAACAGAGCCTGTGGATAGCAGTGGTTAGAGTGATAAGGTCACCATGGTAACGCTGTTGTTTTGGAGCACATGAGGACAACATGAGTGGAGCAGTGGCCGGAGCCGATTTTCTGTTGACTCCTATCTGCAACCAGTATGAACTGAAACATTAGAACTTGAACTGAAAAAAAAAAAAAAAAAAAGTTGCAAAAAACTGAAATACTTTTTGCCTTAGGCACCAGCAGTTTTACCTTCACCAATTCAGTATAACACTAGCAAACCAATGTATTTTCTGTGTTGGGTGTTAGTCTGGAAAATATCCAAGTAGGCCCATTAGTGAGCTATGGGGAGGGGTTTGGACACTAAACAGTGCTGTATTTTGTATTTAATTTTGTGATGATCTATTTCAAATACAGTATGACATTGCAGATCTAAAATGATGCACGATTCAGCAGTTGAATGACCTGTTTTTCACCCAACAAGTCCTCCAAATTACCTGACAAAATACAGTACATTTGTCACGGTGTAGAGAAGGCTTGGACCCAAATGCAGTTCAAACAAGATTTATTCCAACCAAGAAAAGCATTTACAATGAATCGTCCACAGGTCAGCACACAACACGACATAAACCACACCAACAGAAAGCAAGAATCCGACAAGAGACAAGGGAAAACAGAGAGACTAAGGGTAATGAACACTAACAAGGGACAGGTGATACAACAGGTGGAACAAATCCGGGTGGGACAGAACAATCAAAAAAGGCGGGAAACAAACAAAGACAGGAAGAAAAACCAGACAAAACAAGACAGAAAACCAGACTATCAAAATAAAAACAGGAAACAGAGCAAAACAGAAAAACAAGACTACCACAATAAGACAGAACACGGAACAAAATTCCAAAACCATGACAACATTTGTAATTTGTAATTGCCTTTTAAAGCAACACATACAAGTGTTTTCAAAAACATACAAATCACTGTTGAAAAATAAATCTGTTTTATGATGGTTAATTAAGATTTGGTAAGGTTTAGGCACAAAAACAACTTGGTTAGGGAAACATTGTGATTTTGGTTAAAATTGCTACTGCGTTAAGGTTAGAGGTTCATGGTCATGCTTTACAAAAAAACGAACAGTGGTTTCCTGTGCTAAAGTCTGATGGTTTTGTTTTTTTACCACTGATTCTGTCGTTTTATCTCTTTTATTTGGTTGATAATTTAAGTGAAATTTGACAATGTTTCCCAAACAGCTGTGAGAGTTGTCTACTTTGAAAACCTTAAGCAAAACCAAGGACAGCTCTGTGCCTGGTGTTACTCCAATCAGGTGCAGAATGATCCCTGTTCAATAATCTGTCATTTACTTAAAGCTTGATCCAGTCGCCTGCAGTCTACACTTACTCTACACCCACTAATAAAAAATGCAATCTTTGGGGACATTGATGAGAAAGCAAATAAATAATGCTTGTTTTCTTCATTCATGAAATGTTTACTTTGTGCAGATGTTTGTGTGATCTGATGTGGTTTACACAGAATTCTCCCTGTTGCGTTACTCCAACACGTTTTAGGCTCGTGCGCTCTCCTACACAGACCCACAGTGCAAACTGCTGCCTGGTCCTCCACACTCCAGACCAAAACCACAGGCAGGATGACTGTGGCTTCAATGGTCAGAGAAAGCAACAGGTCCACAAAACAAACTTAAACACTAAGACACTGTAATAAATACAACAGTTCACCTCTATGGAGCAGAATAAACAAAAACACAGACTTACACACCTTGGATTGAAATCATGTCTGGTCTCTTTAAACAAGTGTTTTATCCAAACTTTAGTGAGTGAAATGGTGGAAAACCCAAAATGGAGGCCCTGGCTGAGGTTTCATAGGGACATGACCATACAGAGCCGTAATTATATGTGCTGTAATGCTCTGTGGATCACACTGGTGCAGACACATAGAGTCCTTGTTAAAAAAACAGCCTTTTCCACAGACCGTGACCAGAAAACATAGCTTTGCATTGTAAACTCTCACAGAACACAGGCGAAAAACCTCTAAGTCCACAACAGGCTGCAGCACGTAAGAAACATAAGTGTTTCAAAATGCACAAAGTTTTATGTTAGATATTTGTCACATGAACCATCTGCATCCACAATGTGGCTTCATCACATAGTGTCAAACTTGTCACCTCTACTGTGATTAGCAGCAAATTAGCTTTTCACACGGTGGTTTTTGTGACAAGGTGGTTAGACAAGCTATGAAAAGTTAAATGGTTACACTCCCAGGTTAGACTACAGATTCAGACTCAGAGATTCATCCTGGTAAAGGTCTAGTGTGTGAGCTGCTGTCAGTCAGGTAGTTAAGATTCATCGTCTGTGCACCTTGAATGTCTGTACAGGATTTCATGGCAATCTATCCAATAGTTGTTGAGATATTTCAGCCTGAGCCAAAGTGGTGTATCGACCTAACGGACATTGCCATCCCCAGAGCCACTCTGCTAACGTGGCTAAAACACAAGAGCCAAGTTTTAATGAACTGCATGTATTCTTGAACGAAAACACATTGAAGCCTATACAGCACAAGAATTTCAAATGTTGCTGAATCGTATTCTAACTATTTGAAAAGATCTCTGCCATAATGATTCTATGAGCAGGATATTTTTAATGGCTGTGACGCTTGATTGATCAGTTGGAATGTCCTCTGTGCCATTGTTTCAGCATGAATCACAGACGAGTTGCTGATTCAGACACACACTTCCTTCTCATCTCTTCCTGTGCTTCACTGTCTAACTAATTCTCCACTGCCATTCAGGAAGCGGTCTACTCTCTGCCTATGAATGTCTGTGTGAGTCAAGTTATTCTCTTCAATTTACATTCAGTCATTGTATGACTTTAGGCCACAGTGCTTTTCATCTGACTAAAATAATGCTATGATGCTGTTCTATTACTTCCTAATCTCAAACTGAAGTGAGTAGTAATGGTATTAAAAATATTCATGTCTGCTGTGCTGTGTTTTTATATGGCAGGTGAAAATTCTCCCATTTAGGGTGATTACTTTCATTATAAATTAATTAAGATTATTTTCTTGATTATTCAGTTCATTGTTTGGTCTATAAAACAGTGAAAAATCCTATAAATATCCTATAGCCCACGATAACGTCATCAAGTGTCTTGTTTTCACCGACCAACAGTCCAAAACTTTAAAATATAACCTTTTTTTGGAATGTAAGACCAAGAAAAGCAGCAAATTTCAACACTTGACAACATGGAACCATCTGACGTTTAAAGCTTTTTGCATTGACTAAAACAATGAATCCATTATCAAAATAGTTTCAGACTTATTTTCTGTCAAATGACTAATCAATTAAACAACAAAGCATTGCAGAACTCACCAAACTCTAAACTAATAAAATGTTATGGTCTTTGTTGAGAAAGCGGGTGTTTATATATATATATATATATATGCTGTATATTTTAAACTTACATTTCATCTTGTACCTACTGTATGCTATTGATTTGCTAATCTGGACATTTTGAAAGTCTTTTGCATCTTTGCAAATAAAAATATTAAAAACTAAAACTAATTGCTTGTTCTTTGCAGTCAAACAACACATCTAAACTTTATTGTGTACAGTACAGTAACAAACCTTAAAAATAAATCAAATTCTTTAACAGTTTGTATGAAACATGATACATAGAGCTGCAGCTGCACAGTGACATTTTCCTGAGCCTGTAGTCTGTCCTTCAACATGTCAGTAACTTTTAATGACACCATTGTCCCCTCTGATGTTTAGGTCCTAATTCCATTTACACATCAGAGCATTATCCTCGTGCCCCTTTCCCACCATGCCAAGCTAATTTCTTTTAATAATAATGTCTTTCTCTTTGCTTAATATCCCCTCAAAAACAAATTATTTCTGTCCTCCTCTTTCAGGGTCAAAAAGTTGTGGGAAACGCTGCTTTAAAAAAGGATTCATAAGGCACTTTAGTCCCTGTGTCTTTAGCTGATCTTCCCATGATAAAACTATCCAAAGGCCAACACTTATTCATTCATATTTATTAGTACGCAGAGTTCCCTTAACAAATACAGAACAGGCCACGAGGTCAAGAGCCTTTGAAATCTTCAGAGGAGCTTAAAAAAACAGAGACAACCTCCACTGAACTCTTGCAACAATCATGTTAGTGTCTCTGGGCAAAATAACTCTTTGTTAAGAGGAAATAGTAATTGTGTTAAGCGAGCAAACAAGCGAATATTGAATTGGGTGCAAGACCAGGTTTCTGCAGTCTTGGTTCTTTCTCTTGGACATGTATTGATCTGGGTCTGTATTGGGCTTTGTCTTGACTGTTTGCTTTCCGAATTGCAATAGCATATTGGGCCACACATTGGTATTTAATCTATTTTCTACCCATTAATGCAAACCTGCAGAAACCCCTGACTGCAATAAGGTTGTATAGAGCTGATAGGCAGCTACATCAACATCTCTGTTCAGGCTGAATAAACCCCAAAATCATTACTTTTTACTAATGGAAACTGTTCATGCTGTCTTATTTTTTATCATTTGTTTGCTTCAGTCAGAATAGCTCATACTGACTAATTCTGGTTTTGGTCTCAAATTGATCTCGAAACTGTCAGTAACTCTACTTGGACAAGGTTTTGAAGTTGACACGCTTACAGCTTGCACTGAATGTTTGTAGCTTAGCCAGGGGGAAACTAAATTATCGTTGGCTGAGGGGTTTCTATCATATTTCTAGCTGCAAAATCTGCAAACAGTAGATAAAGCAGTCTTTATCTAGCAGCAGTCTTATTTTTCTTATTGCCACCAAATCCTATGAAAAGACCAAAACCACCAAACTGATCCTACAACAATGTTTCCTGTGTAGTCAAAGCATGATATATCTTATTCCTCTGTTCCATAGAGCTTTGTTGTTGTTCAGAAATATTAAAAATACATCAATCAGTCACACTTATGCAGTGAGTCAATCCCACATACACTGTCCTGCTGCTGTAAATACTCACTAGGCCATCACATTTGTATTAATCCACAGCAGAAATCTAACACTGAGAAGTAAAGAATCCTTTAGTCACATTATGATTCTATATTGACTGTCATTGGTGCAAAGACACATATATACTGTATTAATGGCTGTAGTGTGTCATATGCCATGTGCACATCTGGATGTACTTCGAGAAACGTATGCAAAAGCAATCTGAATCTTCAGCTTTGCCAAACTTCACAGCCTGTCCGTCGCAGGCTAGTTGATCACCAGTGTGAACTTCTCCAATCGCTTGTTTGACTTGTAGTTTCTTACGAGGGGAAACAGGCGATCAGACTGCAGCCACTGAAGGGAAACGATGAACCACTGCAAGCAGCCAAAACTGCAAAGTCATCACAAAACTCTGTATCGAACATTGACATAAACACAGATGTGCACACACAGACCTTGCCATGTACCTCAAAACACAGGCACACAGCTCTCTTTTCTTTCCATTATGACCTTTGTTTTTGGCTGAAGACCGTGCAGATTGCTTACTCTTGTGGTTTTGACCCTCGTGGTGGGGGAGCTGCTGTCCAAACTCAGTTGGAGAGGTGTGAAATCAAATCCCATTTGCTTTGGCAAAAACCCACCACGAGCACAGAAGCTGAATGTGTCTGCGAAACCCAATTATACACTTATTTTAATTCATTTATGCTGCACTTAATAGGAATCTTCTTTTCTGAACTGAACCGGGCCTACTGTATAAAAGCAGTTCAGTGTTTTGTAAAATATGGGCTTCCTGGGGGGTCTATGGCGACTGACAACATTATGTTGATCCCTCTGAGTGTCTGCGGTGTCTGAATAATATCACGGGAAGCAACGTCCTTTACTGAAACACAAAGTTTAAGAACGACATATTTCATACTGCGGATAAAGTTCCCATGCAACATCTTTAATGTCAGTCTTTGAGTCATGCTTGTATGAAAGCGAGAGAGAAAGAGCAATTTACAGTAAGAGACTTTAACCACGCTGCATCTGGTTTCGATTAAGACAACACTTCTAATGTGACTGGATGGCAGCTTTTTTCTCTCTCTCTCTCTCTTTGCAGCTGCTATGGTGCAGTACGCTGGGAACCACTGGAGCTGGTGTGGTCATATTTTTTCTGTTGTTGTTGATTATGTTTTTTCTGCCACTTGTTTGCAGGATCAACCCATAGTACTATTTCGTCTACAAGTAAAAAATAAATAAAAACAAAATAGCTGATTTACCAAAGGCTCAAGTGTTGCTGCCTATAAAATGGTACAGAGATTATGCAAGGAGAGTGGAAGCTGCACACTGGGAGACATGCATTTTCAATTAATGCCATGTGATCAAGCGTCTGCCTAAACTGAGGTACCTAGATAACATGGGGAAAGGTTTGGTCAAACATTAACACAAGCAGCAGCAGAGTACTGTTAAGGCAGGTAGAGTTCACCAGAATAGTTATCAGTTATTTTTTTTTTTTATCTCTACTGGCTTTCCTTCTATATCTCTATTTCCAGGAAGTGTAGCCTGGGCCAGTAAATTCCTAAAAGTTAAACCCCATTGATTTACAGGCCTACCTCAGGCACATGGTGTGCTGCCTTTCTGGAGGACAAGGTGGGAACCTGCAACTAATTAAAGTGATCATTTTAGAGGGTTTTTTTTAGCCCAAAAAGCTCCTTCTCCCTCCCTCTCTCCAGATGGGCCCCATTCTGCAAGCATCTGGAAGTTAAAGCCTTATTTTCTTCACTCAAAAACTTCAGCCACGTGTACTACCCTGAAGGTGAACCCTCATAGATGTTCCTTTACTTAGTCTTATCCTCCATGCTTTTCCCAGCAGTGTCACTAGACTGAAACAATTTCAAACCCCACAGGTGGTGCCATTAATTCACTTTGTTGGAGCGCCTCATGGCTTAAGAAAGATGAAAGTAAGGCACAGCAGAATGTGCTTTAGTTAATTGAAAGCCCTAGCATGGTCATCGGCATTGTGGAACACATTAGTCTCTAGGGGCTTTTTGGTATGTCACCTGCATTTCTGTCCAACACAACAGGAAGACAGCGGGGGGGGGGCAAAGAGGAGACAAGAGCCAGATACAAGCCACCACACAGGACATCCTGGGCAACACTGTGGGAGGGAGAGGGTCCAGGAGCCTGTCATCTTGATTGGGTATGATGTTCCAACTCAAGGAAACCAAGTGGAGGGGAAACTCTTAACACTTTTCTTTTTCTGGATGCCCAGAGGCAAACAGAAGCAACGGTAAACACAGCAGGTCTTCTGTGAGTCATGGAGGAATATTTTGTTATTGCAGGGAGGCTTCTCCCGGCTTTTCAAAAAGTTCTACAAATTAGTTTCAGCTATTTACCAGTTAATGAGCAAGTAAGCTATTTTGTTGTTAACACATTGCAAAAGCAAGTTGCCCTAGAGTATCTTGTCAGCACTTTATTAACAATGTCTTCGAAGATTACATGCTTTTCTCATTACTTTTTAATTGACTACAACTCCCTGGTTCATTATCATCTGTCTCCAACTAATAATTTCATCTCTTCAGCTGAGTTTCTTTTCAACAAAATCTGACATTGTCCCCACAGTCCCTCAGGTCCATGCTCTTTATTCTGTCTTTAATCATCTTTGCAGCAGGCGGCACCAGGGTAATGAAAACTAGGACAAACAATAGGAAGCTGATCTAGGAAACATCTTGCATGTACATCCAGGTCTGCATCTCAACATTATCTTCCTCTGACATGTAAACAAAAGAGAGTTGGGAATAAAATCAGGCGCGCAAAAGAAAAAGTCCTTGAAAGATGCACTCAGATACTGGCTCTACTACTGCCACCTTTTTCCAACAGCAACCCTTTTTCTGGCTTCTGTGTCCATTTATGACAAATAATCGCTTTTTTCCAAACAGAGCTTGTGTTTTTTTGAGTAATGGGGTCGCTGACAAATAGTGAAAATCTGTCATCCTGCCTTTTCCTGAGCCTAGGTTAGTCTTTCAAAAGTGGCCTGGAAAATGGAATAAAAAAGAAACAACAAGTCCTCTCATAAAATACAAGATGGACGACTGCGAGAGTCATAGCTTAATGCAGCTGGTGGAGTGGATCTGGGTATGAGCTCAAGAAAAACATCAAGAGTTCTAGCAGTTCATGTTTGCCTGGTGCCAAGCATGACACAAAGGCCATTTGTTTTTCACATGCAGAGCTCACATCTTGTTTGGTAAACTCATAATATTTCATCTCACAACAACATTCTCCGCTCCATCTGCATGACAAATTTGACTTAGTCAAGTATTAAAAACAAACAAAAACCTGAACACAGCACTATTTTCATTACAGAGATGAAAACAGAAAGCGAGAAGTCTTCTGGGCCTTGAATTGGGTTATGTATTTCTTTTAATTCTCCATCTCAGGTTTCACTTGGTTCCAGTCATCTTGCATAGACACCACAGTGAGACATAGACACCAGTGAAAGCCCCTGAAATCTTAATGAACAATGTCTCCACTGCTGCTCCACCCACCAACCCAAACACCACCCACCAACCACCAACATAAGCAACTTCAGGAAAGACCCTCACCACAGTACAAGTAGTCTGTGGTCACTTCATTAAGCCGCTGTTGGCTCCTCCTCCTGTTGCAGCCCAAACCCTCCGACCTCTGCTTTTTTATGATTGGTTATTTGAGCCAGAGCCCAATGAAACTGTCCATGTTCCACGGCCAGAGCAGAGCAAGCGACCCAAAACCCCCGAGCTGGAGCGCTGCAGTAGAATCTGCTCCAAATTACTTGCACGGCTGCAAAGCACATGGGGTTGAAAGACTTATATAAGCCTGTGGTAGGAATATTCAACCCGTGTCACCTTCTTTTGAATTCCCTGTGCTCTTTGTCTTTTTCATCATGACTATTTTAGCATCAAAAACAGAAGCTGGGGGAGTAGACAAATTAACTTTCATGAGGAAAGCTTTGTCACTGATGTTTAAAAAGTGTGGGGTGAATAAACACAATTTCCAGTAACAGGCAACATTTTACACATAGATAAAAGTCAGTGTTAAAATCAACATGCAACAAAAAGAAAAAGAAAAAGAGTGCCACCCATTGCCACCCACATGATTGACATGTAGAAACGCTACACCAATGACTATTTAGCACCAAAAGCCACCAAAACAAAAAGAAACAAGACTAAAGATGCTCTCGGACAGTGAGTGGTCTTTGCTGTGGCTACCGCAAGGCACCTTCTGTGTTCTATATCCTCTGCAGCTCCCAGCTACCTCTAATAAAGAACTTTACCATGCACTACAGCCTGCTGCTATCCAGCTGCCATAATCTCATCATGCAGCTAAATAGAGTCGGCTGTAGCTTAAAATTGAGGAAATGGTTTGCAATAGGTTAGTTAACAGAGTTATTATAGCATTAGTTTTGCTCCAAGGCCATTTCTCTTCATTGATCTGTTTGTTTACTGCTGGTGAGGAGGTGTAGCCTTTATAGGGGAACTCAGATACCAGTACAATCAGCTCCTGTATCGTTTCCCTCAATGTAGTGTCTGTGGTTGCCATAGTCACACTGGAAGCTGCAGTGGCAAGTTGGAAAAAACTTGAGTTGTGTTTAGCACTAAACAAAAAATACAGCTGAGGCTGATGGGAAGTAAGATGAAAGGTTAAGAGATCACCAAAAGTATTACATTTCATCCTGAGGGGAACATGAATGTGTGTACCAATTTCATGGCAATCCATCCAATCGTTGTTAAGATATGTCACTCAAAATCTTAAATGTCAACCTAATTGTGGCAGGAAAAACCAAGGGATTCACGAAAGTCATGAGGATTCATCATCTGAGAACCATGAATGTCGGCACCAAATGTTATGCCAAACCATCTTGTAGATGTTAAGATATTTCACTGGATTAGTGAAAACTTTGACCTGCAGCGCTACATGAAAAGTCGGCGGAGCACCAAAGTCAGGAGGCTTCATCACAAAAACACTTTTTCTGGGATTTGGGGTGTTATTTTGTGTCTCTGGTGCTTCCACATGCATACAAACTTGAAAAAAAAAGCGAGATACGGGTTTCTGATTGTTACCTGCCTTCAGTTTCCGGGTGAGCTGTTCAAAATCTGCAGGATTTTCTACGTCACTAGCCGAAATGAGGGGGCTAAACCATACTAGCAGTTAGCCCCCTCGTTCTCAATGGCAAAAGACTGCTGCAACACACACAAGTTCACCATAATCTACAAAAGAACTACTTACATGTCCCTCTTCTGCAGGTATTCCACGCAGAGTTTGAAGTGTGCCCTCATTTAGAAGAAGTCTCCCGGCTAATCCTGCCTTGTACTGACTGCAGTTAGAGAAACAGCTAGCTAGCAATTGTGAGCCTTAGCTAGCTACTGCCTCACTCTGTAGCTAAAATAGAGTCCTGAACACAGGGTGAAAAGAGGAGCTGCAGCAATGTGCAGTACAACAAAAATATGGTGTTTTTTGATAATTAAACCACGTAAACCTATTCTGGTACAACCTCAAAATACAATTATGAACCTGAAAATGAGCATAATATGGCCACTTTAAGATATTTCAGTCTGGACCAAAGTTGTAGACAGCCTCTCTCCATGCCAAGCTCTGCCAGAATTTAGCAGATTACCATTTTAAAATACACAGGTAATTCTATAGCACAGAGTCCATGCTTCAAAGGATAACACAACACTGTGATCTCACTTAAATAACACACAAATGGTGTGTGGCCATCGTGTATAAACTTGTCAAGAAAAATTGTGGCCTTCAAAGGACAACATGCAGAGACTGTGGGTACCCTGTGGTGTTGCAATCAATTTTAAAAATGGCCAGGCACTAGGGGATCAAATTAACACTAATGCCTCTTCCTCAGTTCTACTTTTTTTCTACTTCTTTCTCATCTCTTTGTGTCTCTGGCCAGTGTCATCTCCAACCAAAACATATCCTATAGCTCGCCTGAGCCGGAGTCCTCTTCTGGACAAACAGATGGTAAGTGAGCCAGATCTCCAGCTGTCAGACTAGAGACGGGTTTGTGGTTTGACCAGACAAAAAAAATAATGGGTCACCATTATACCACTGATAGTTGAAACAGTCTGGAGGAGGGCAGACAAATTTTCGAGGGGGAGATGCTATTTTCCACTAATGAGAATCTCATATAAAGACACTGAAGAAAAACAGTGGTTTTAGGGAGGCACAGTTGTGTCACTTCTCACATGCAGAATTCAAATCTTGAAACCTGTGAATAATAGAACGGTGCTTTTAGGAATACTTGGAAGAGGACAAAGGAAAGTTCAGTCTGCAGTCAGAGAGATTTCCTGGCGATTTTTGGTTGCCAGAGCAGATGTCAGGTCAGGAGTCCAAACCAGGTGGCTGAGATTTACTCTGCTTGTTAATCATATCTTGAACTTCCTCACAGATATTTGTATGCGTTAAATGGTGCCAGGGTGTCGTTAATCAAAAAAACCTTCATTCATAAGTCACAGACAATAAGTGTTAAAGTGCAAAAATGCTGAATTTACGGGGTGATTTTACAGCTCTGCTGAGGAAAATAAATGAGGAGTTTGTTTCCAAAACAGTGTGCTTCGATGTGCAGCAGTTTATCATTTTATAGCTCTAAACTTAAAGAGGATCGAGACTGTAAAAGTGTCAATATGTCAACACGTGATTACGAATGACCTGGTGATGTGCAGTAGTAAGTGTTAAATTTGGTACTTCTATTCAATTTGTAAAATGTCTTTTTACCCAAAACTCTGCAGACTGCATACAAAACTGCATCAGCTCTAGAAAATAAGCGTCAAAATTAGTTCACAATCAATTTATGAAAACATCTTTAGTTAATCATATTCCCTTTTATAAGTGGATCCTTATCTATCAGAGTCTTTTACACAACCATATTATTTTCAGTGTCACACTCATACATATATGCACATGCATGAAAGCATCAACAACCCACAGGAGCTTCTCACATCGGCAGAGAAAAAGAAAAACACTCTATCTCCGTCTGATTTACTTCACTGATAGGACATGAAAGTTGAGTCACACCATCACACACAGGATGATGTCACACAGTTGTTTGGGCTGCAGCCACCTCGCCGCCACGTTTCATTGCTTGAGTCACAGCTCCTCTGTGACCCCAAACACAGACCAAGATATGAATCCAGAACTTTGATTAGGACTTAACGACTTAATGAAAATCAAACACAACAGAGGAGGAGGAGGAGGAGGAGGAGGAGGTGGGCACTGAGGAAAGAGCAGACCTACTCCCAGCAACTTCCTCTGCAATGAATCGATAGAGGAGACATGCCAGAGGAGCACAGCTTTTCTGACTCACACTCTCTTGATAGTAGCTGGAGTTTTCAAAGCAGAACTGGAGATGCCAAAAAGCTCAGTCAGCCAGGAAAAGTACAGCAAGTGCATAAAGCGGTGACACAATGCCAGCAGTTCACTTGAACAAGTGCTTTAATTCACTCCTGATAAGAGTCAGGTGTTATGTCTTTGTGTGCTGAATAATGATGTTGAACAGACAGATGGTTTTTATTGATAGTGTGGTTCTTCACACAGTGTATAAGAAGCAACAAAACACCAAACTGTGTTCAGAAATCTAAAATCGGTTTCAAATGGTAATGAACGGATTTACACACTTTCACAACCAGTGGTGGAAGGTACATTTACTCGAGTACTGCACCTAACTTTGAGGTACTTGTACTTTGCTTGAGTATTTCTATTTTATGCTACCTTATACTCCTCTCCACAACATGTATTAACAGTAACAGCTATAGTTACCATTTACCTTTGCAAATTAGGATTTTACATGCATTGATTGTCTTAAATATTTTATATTCTATAAATATTTTTTTATAGATGCTTAGCATTTGCTTAGCATTTGCTCCATTACAAAAGTGCTATTCTGCAAAAAGAGTACTTTTACTGTTAGTACTTGAAAGGACATTGTACTGATAATACATATGTACTTTTACCAAAGTAACCATACTGCAAAGTAACCACACTGCAATATAAAATCTATTATAAGTAAAAGTGCATTGAAAATGAGCCTTACTGTAAGTCAAATTGTGTAAGTGTAATTAGCTAAATGTAGGCTACTTAAAGTATCAAATGGCTGCTCATTATTCAGAAAAATGGCCCCTGTGAGTGTCACACTTTTACATATTAGATTATTATTATTATTACTGATGTATTGATGTGTATGTAGCATTTGACTATTGTAGTTTAGGTAGAGCTCATTTTAACTACTTTCTAACAGTGCATCATATATTTCATGAGCTCATCTATTTCCCTCTGAACTGTAGTACAGTAGAAGAATATAGTAACGTTCCAACATAAAGGCTACAATAAAAGAAGTGTAGTCTTCCTATAGACCCTGAACATTTTAGATGGATGTTAATGCCAGATGAAATTGCTTAGATGTGCTAGATTCTACATATTTCAGCAAAAAAAGGTCCATCGTAAAGGAAAACATCATTCATAAAAATAACTATACACTCACAGTAGATCACTACACTTCCACTTTAAATCCTTATAGGTTGAGTTTAGGATGATGGTACATGCTGCACTATTTTCCATAACAGCGCAACATTCCCATACAGTTGGCGAAAATGTATCAGTCCGAGTCTATTAACCAGTAACATGTAACATCATAAGCTAAGTGTCATACAAATCTTTGGCTTTCAAATAAACCGTCAAAGTTGGTTGACTCCGATCCCGTTTTGTTTTGTTTAGTTCATTGACAGTTTTTTTACTCACCTTGCCGGCCAAGAACTCCCGGATAATCTGTCGCTTTAATATCGCAGTTCGAAACCAACTTCCATGGACGAAATTGAGATTGAAAAAAAGGCGTTTGTTTTTAAGGGCTCATACACAAATCTGTGTGAGTGTAAAGAGAGAAAAGGAGACCAGTCGCATCCAACGGGGGAGGGTCCTGAAGTGGAGCCAAAGAAACTGGAAAAACTGTGACAGAGAGGCGACTGAGAGAGAGGGGGGGGGGCGAGGAGGATGGATGGGGGCAGAGAGGACATTAAGGGAGGGCAAGAGGGAGATTGAGAGAGTTGTTTTTTTTATCTTCAGCAGGCCTGCAGACCTTGATGTTTAAGTGTGAGTATACCCTAAAAATACTGGTTTGGGTTACTAACCCAGATTCAGGGTATTTGGGCTTGGTTTGTTCAATCTTAAGGTAAAACGTGTAAAAAGCTTGTTTTGACTAAACAGAACACTAAAATGTTTATAAAAAGAAAACGAATTGGTTAATTGATACCTCAACAGAAATGTTAATATTACGGTTACTGGGTCAACAATAATCACACATTGGTATGCCAAATAGCCAAAGGGAAATAAATAACACTAAAACTGGGTCAAAATGTTTTTGGGTGAGATTGGCGTCACAGTGGTTTTTATGATCATGGGTACTGGTCAAACTTTACCCAGTGGGTTGGTCCTATTGACACAAATTAGGTTACCCAGCATCACAATTAACAATGTTGAACAGTATAGAGACAAAAACAAAACCCATAACAATTTAAAATGGAAAACACAAATTACAGAATAATAAAATATCAAAAACATTCTTCACAAGTCATCACAATAAGGGATCAATGAAAACATCTACAGCAAAATCTGCCTGCCTCTAAGTCATTTAAAATACCTTTAAATGCATCCAGAGAGATCAGCTCCCAGAGATTCAGGTAATTTTGCAACTGATTCCAAGCAGAGGAAGCAACATAGGTTACTAAAACGCCCTTTTCCCCAATTCAGCCCTGGCTTTATAGGGACCGATAGTAGGAATAAGTCCTGGGAGTGCAGACAATCACTTCCCATACTTTTTTGAAGCATGTAGATCTGTACGTAAGATGGAAGCAGACCAAGTATAGCCTGATTGTTGAAAATCTAATTCCTAAACCCCTGGGCACTAATCTGTTGCTACTGTATTACAGCGTACACTCTTCTGGGAAGGTTTTCCACAAGATGTTGGGAACCTGGCTGCAGAGATTTGCTCCCATTCAGCCACAAGAGCATAGTGATGATGGGTGACTGATGTTGGGTGATAAGCCTCAGTGTTCCGGTTCATCCCAAAGGTGTCGAATGGGGTTGAGGTCAGGGCTCTGCGCAGGTTAGTCTATAGTTTTAATTTGTAAAGAAATTTCTTCGTGGATCTGGATTTATTCATGGAGGTGCTTGTTGTCATGTTAAATCAGGAGAGGGTCATGTTCGCCAAACTGTTGCCAAGTACACTATTGTCTCAAAGGCTGTAGAATGAGGGTTTACCTTAATTGGAATATAAGGGGTGTAGCCCAGAACAGTAGGCTATGTGGACAGGACTGTGTTGGCCATGTAGTTTTTCTCTTTCCTTTTCTGTCTCGCACACTCTTCCTCTCACACACATACTTTATTGACAGCTGTGGAATAACCTCCTCTGAGATAACTGTCAGTCAGCTATTGCAGACAGCAGTATGAGGGCTTCCTCACAAACAGTAAGCCAGCCATGATAACCAGCCAGTCCCCCCAACCCCTGCTGAGTGCTGACACAGATAAACAATGCATGGGATGGAGGCCTGGTGGAACAAACATCCTCACTGCACGGAAACCAAGAACGGGGAAATGAAATTGTTTCCTGTTTTCCTGAGATTTAGAATCTCTTTTTCAAGGCAGACCTGGCAAAGACAAACACATTCATGTAAAAAGGATAAGTAGATAAGATAAGCAGATTAATGTAATAAAGAGTAATTGTGTTAATGAGTTTTTGGGAAAGCCAGCTGACAGACTACAAGGTTGAAAACATTATCTGTACCAGGCTATATCTTGAACAGGACTCTCATAAAGTGAGATCCTGAATCCTGTTAGCCATTTGTTGAATAATGCATCTATCAGATATGTTGTGATCAGAGAGGAGTGCAGCCAGTATCAGTTTTGTTTCTGCATGCAGATGTATAAACCAGTAAATCCAACTGGGATGCTATTTAGATTATCACTTGACTATTCAATACATTTTATTTTTTTTAGTGTGAAACACTGCCATCTACTGCCATCCTGGTGTTTTATGTCTACTATAGCAGGGGTCTTCAACGTTTTTTAGGCCAAGGACCCTTAGCTGAAAAAGAGACGGAGCTGGGACCCCCCTACTACATATATTGTAAAAAATTGTGTTGCATATTAAACTGGGCCTACAATAACGTGTAGGGCGGACTAAAGCCTTTACACATACATTTGTATGGTGCATACAATACCAAGCTTTTAAAAATAAAAATTGTTAAATTTTGTTAAAATGTAAAAAAAACCATTTATCTTTACTAATAATATGTTGGAGTCACGTTAATGTATATTTTTAGACATATTTTTCTATTTAAACCATCGATCAGTAATTTGGTGGCCCCCCTGCAGCAACGCTGAGGAAACCCTAGGGGTCTCGGACCCCCTGTTGAAGATCTCTGTACTATAGGATATCATCTGATCCATTATATGATACTGACAGACAACGATGATTTTTCCAACCTTAAAGGTAGTAGGGAAAAATTACAAATATACACGTAAATTTACTCTATATAATTTACTGTATAAG